>NW_005367989.1:3762616-3775277 GCF_000412655.1 Myotis brandtii
CACCAAACCAGTATTATATGAAATGTTGAAGGGTATTCTTTAAGAAGAGGAAGGAAGAAGAAGAAAAAGATAAAAATATGAACAACAAAATGGCAACAAATATATACCTATCAACAATTGAATCTAAAAACCAAAATAAATGAATAAGAAATCTAATGAACAGAATATACCAGTGGGTAAAATAGAATCAGAGGCATGGAAATGGAGCAGACTGATATTTCTCAGAGGGAAGCGGGTGGAAGTTGAGAAGAGATTACACAAAGATCTTATATGCATTACCTATGGACACAAACAATAGGATGGTGAAGGCCTGGAGCAGGATGGGAACTGGGTGGAGGGCAGCAATGGGGAGAAAAAAGAGGGACATCTGTAATAATCTCAACGATAAAGATTTAAAAAATTAATAAGTAAAAAATTTAAAAAGAAACTATTTAAAAAACAACAACAATCAACCAAGGAAGATCAAACTATTGACCACAGGTTGGTGCAAGTCTTCTGATAATCTTTAAATTACCTTAATTACATTCAATGATATGTGTTTATTTAACCTAAGAATTCTTAATATCTAGTCTTAAATTATTTTTTCATGAGTTTTGCAACTATATCATTACAGGCAACAAATAAGAAGCCTGCAAACGGTTCTGGGTTTATATTTGGGTTTTGTAGCATAGATATAGTTTCAGTGCATTTGCTTTGTCAGTTTCAACACAGTAAATAAACACTTTGAAAAGTTGGCCACATGGAGCTACTAACTCTGAATCCTTCTTACATAGAATCACTAAATATCAAAACTGAAAGGGAACTGGACATCAGGGCACATAAACCCAAATGCTTCCAGAGGCCACAATGTGGATATATGCATGACAAGAGGACTGAAGGTATCCTGGGGAAAAGATTTCTAGTTGAAGACATTAAAATTCCAAAAGCTGTGTGGGCTTGATCAAACAAGTCTTCAAAGGACTTTAAAAAACCTCCACTTTCTAACCCTGACCTAGTCCAGGAAGGAAACTGGGGCCCAGAGAGTGATGAGGTTACCTGACTCCCATCCCAGTGTTCTTTCTGCTTTATCATTTTCTCCCTCTAAATACAATATTTATTATTTTACTCCAATTGTATTTTAATATGTATGAAATATAGCAGGTCTACCAAGAAACATAGAACTCCATAATCCTACAAAACAGGGAATCAAAGATAGTCCTCAACAATTCCATAACTCCTGGGGGAAGAGGAGAGACTGGATGAAAGAAGGTGAAGAGATCAGCCAAAGAACATATATGCATAATCCATAACAGACTACACTGTGGTGATGGCCAGAGGGAAGTGAGGGGTAGGGGTGGATGGAAACAGGCAAAGGGGGGGACAGTGGGGACATCTGTAAGTGTCAACAATAAAAATAAAGAAAAAATTTCACAACTCTAGCCTCTTGGTTTTGTCATAAATATTTGTATTTCCTATAACCCATGTATGGAAATAATCAAACCCTACAAATAAAAGATTATCCTTGCCCTGTCCACATGGCCCATCTAAATGCAGCTCAACAGTCTCAATTCCTGGGAGTCCAGATTGAGCTTTAAGACAGATGGCAGCAAACCATGCAGAACATTTCTGCAATGACACAGCTCATTTGTTTTTCTCTGCATAGAAATGACCTCTATCTTTCTGTTCACGGAGTAATGAATAATGTACCAAACCAGGAATCAGGAGATCAATCCCAGACTTGGTGTTGCTACTGATTGTGCATACGTATTGAGCAAGACACTTAACCTCTTTGATTCCAATTTCCTTCTCTCTAAATTGAGTAGGTAGAAGAGATAATCTATAAAGTCCTTTCTTGTATCCCCCTTTTGTTTTTATGCAGGTATATATATATATCTTCGAATGAAAAAACAAAACAAAAAAAAGTCACTCAGATGATAACAACAACAACAAAATTATGGAAGAAAACATTCCAGCATGCAATGTTTGAGAAATAATCTTCACCAGAACTAACCTAAATCTAAATAAACAGCAACCCTTCAACACTTACCCTAACCCAACAATCTGGTTTTTGTCTACAAATGTTATTCAAAAAATTATACTCAATAATACTTAGAGCTTCCTAATTGCTAAATCCATAGGACTCTTTCATAGTATTTATCTTTTTTAGACTTTCTGCAGAATTTGACACTGTTGTTCATCCTCCAGCCTCCCTCTATATCCATCTTGATTACTATGACAACGCTTTCCTGAAATCTATATTTCCTTGAATAATTTAATTTTCTTTAAGACTCTTGGCTCCTTTTCCTCAACCTTTCCTTAAACTTCTATCAGGCATGCACGCTTTTCACTCTATACTCTGTGCCAATGAAGACTCTTCCCTGCTCAGAATCTGGCTCCCATCTGTAGTTGCTAATGATTCTTAAATCCTAATCTCCCACTTTATCCTCTCTCCTGAGATCAGATCAGTCTTCTCAACTGCTCCCTAAACACTGCACAGGCTGATAAAAACCATCTTTAATCTCAAAACAGTTCTTTAGTCTGCATTCTCTATGTCACTCGAGTTAAAACAGGACATAACTCTCAAGTTCTTGTTTTTTCTTACTTCAGACATCTAATTGGTTATGAATTTCATTCAATTTGTGGTGAAATATTGTTGAAAAATACCTCTTTCTGGGTGACACCTTCATCGGCTTGGTTCATAGTTGGCATGTGGACTACTGCAATCAACTGCACTGCTGAATTATCTTTCTAAAACAAAAATTTGAAAATGTCGTTCCCACTGCCTTAGAAGTTTAGGAATCTAAATTGTGTATTGGATAAATCTTAAAGTGTCCTCAAAATATTCTATAGCATCCTTTATACTATAGATTGAACCCCCATTTTTGTCACCCACTGTTCCTCCAACAAACTGGTAGAGGGGCACAGGTTTATTCTCATGAAATTTATGATGCATGTTTATAGTATAATGCCCTTCAATATCACACCCATTCTGCTTGGAATATACCAACTCCTTTCTAATCTGTGTAGCCTGCCTATGCTCCCCGGAGATGACAGACAGCACAATTCTCTGGCTCCCAGTAGCACAGACCTAAGGTCTGACAAATATAAATATATTCATAGAAACTATAGGTCAGGTTATTAAACATTAAAACAGTATTATTAATGGTGGCTGTGTGCATTCCTTTGTGATAATGTTTGCAAGTATATTTCTGTCGCAAGCACAGACCACATCTTGCTCTCATTTATATTCCTAGTGCCTAACTGCTTAAGCATTTTCTTGATGAAATTACTAAATAGTTCTTATATTTTTTTCACAATGATAAAAGTTAAAGAAATAGTAGAGAATGGGAAAGGCTCTTCATAAGAATTCATCAAGGCCAGTTGGCGTGGCTCAGTGGTTGAGTGCCAACCTAGGAACCAGGAGGTTTGATTCCAGGTCAGGGCACATGCCTGGTTGCAGACTCCATCCCCAGTAGGGGGTGTGCATGGGGCAGCCAATCAATGATTCTCTCTCATCACTGATATTTCTATCTATCTCTCCCTCTCCCTTCTCCTCTGAAATCAATGTAATCAATAAAAGTATAATTTTTAAAAAGAAAAAAAAAAGAATTCATCAAGAAATGTGAGTTTTTACAGATAATTCACTTTTATTTATTTGGCTTGTTTGTTATAAGCACTTGCTTGGATCACCAAGATCATAAATCTAGAAAACAAAGGGACACACAAAGTTAGTAATCAATTTCCTTATTTGGACAAGTAAGAGTTCAGATTAAAATTTATACTTATTTATGTATTTATTTTTGCTTATTTCTCATACAAAGTTTTGTGGGAGTGTGTGTGTGTGTGTGTGTGTGTGTGTATTTAAAAGATGTGAGTATATAATAATCAACATAATTTGATGAACAAGAATAGATCAACTAGAGACAAATGGTAGGGGAGAGGGGGTTAGAGAGCAACTAAAGAACTTGTATGCATGCATATTAGCATAACCAATGGACACAGACACCGGGCTGGTGGGGGCTAGGGTGGGAATGGCTGGGTGGGGGTGTCAACTGGGGAAAAAGGAGACATAAGTAAAACTTTAGGCAATAAATAAAAAATAAATATATAAATAAAAGATGTGAGTATTCAGGAAGTAGAGAAGCTTGTTTCACCATATGCAAGACTTAATTAGATTAGATACTTCCTTCCTAGGACAACAGAGTATTGAGATTTAGAGTACTGACCTGCAGTTAACCTCTATTTTGACTATTCCCGAAAGTCCACTGAACCTCTAATTTAATTTCATGTTGCAGTTAAAATCTGTTTCTAGGCAGGAATTTTGAATCTGTGTAATAAAGGCTTAAAGGAATTAATGTATGGAACTTGAACTTCCTTATGCATCTATATGAGAATACTTGAGAATACTTGCCCAGACTTCAACATTTCCTGGTCCAGTATATAATAAGCAACATATAAAATAAATACTAGCTAGATAAAAGAAACATTTCCACTGGGTCTGTTCCCTTAGTACTTCATAGAGAGAGATACCCTACAATGTCATGCAAAAATTTATTCACATTTGCTTAAACATCTAGGTCAAGGTTTCTCAATCGTGGCACTATCGCATTGGATATTTCTTTAATGTGGAGGGCTGCCTTGTGCAGTGTGGAATGCTTAACAGCATCTCTGAATGGCACTAGATGACAGTACCTCTCCCCAGTTATGACACTCAAACATGTCCCCAAACACTGACAAACGTGCCCCAGGGAGGGCAAAATAATCTCCAATTCAGAACCACTGCTTAGGTGGTGAGTAATTTAGTTTATTCTACTTAGTATAGTCATTACATGGTACCCCCTCTGGCACATACTAGTAGTCAATAAATATTTCCTTAAAAAATAGTAAATGTTAATTATGTACGACTGAATGTTGTATTCTTTCTCAATAATCTTCCATTACATGCCTTAGCCCCAAAGTATATCCAGTCCATAAGTACTGATGGAAAATGACCAACTCATCTCACTCCTGGGAAAACTTACAAAATCAACACCATTTGACTTTCTTATGTGATAAATAGTCCTTTTTTTATGTGAAGGAGACATAATTCACAATTATTCCTCTTCAGAGATAATAGATTCCTAGTGCCGGTGGGAAATAACACTGTCCTCTGAGTGTTAAAGTGTCAAATTATCATCTAGCTCAGCGAACATGTAATAGTAATAATACCTGACTATTTAGTCAGGGGCACTGACCTCTTTTCCCTTAGATTGTCAAATAAGAAAATGACAACAGCCAACACAACAATTGTCTGGTGTGAATGAATCAAAATTATACCTATTTTTTTGTCAGGTAGACAAAAAGTATATTTTTTTGATGTGCTGCAGAATTTTAGCAATTAATTTATGTGTGCCTTGAGATGAAAAAGGTTGAAAATCGCTGACCTACCAGATACAATAGAAGTCATAAAACATCATCTCAAAGGGGTCGAATGCCTCCCAGATTGGCAAACTTTGGCCATAACTTCACTGAAAATATTAGCATATGGAGATGGAAGACTCCAGTTATAAGAGGGCTGCTCAAGCTAGGTAAAATAGACAAAAGAGAAAGTCATGAAGGCAAACATGGAGCCTATGGAATTTAAAAACTGCTTCCATGTAATATATTATCTTTTTCTAAGTCAATCTTCATATTATTTTTTCGTAACCAAACTACATGAGGCCAGATTATCGGAAATTTGCTAGAGGAGCATAAAGTCAGAGCATAAGTTGGGTATATGACAGAATATTTAATATCTGCAAACACTTGTTTTTTTAGTACAGCCCTGCTCTGTGTCCACAGGTAAAATTTAACATAAAAATGCAACTATATGAAGCCTTTGAAAGACCCCAGAGTAGCCCTCCAGAGAGTACCACCCCTTGGGCCTTTTACTGCACACAATTTCCTCCTTGGAATTTCTAAGATTTATCTTCTTTATCAATTTGTTAGCTTGTTTTCTTGGTCTCATTTCCAGATGAATGTTACTATATGTAATAATTAAATAGAGACAAGATAGGGTCACTCCCTAAAATTATCCCTTAGAAAAGAAAGAGTTGATTTATACTGGTGTCTTTACACAGTGTCTCATATCCTGGGGCAATTTCTAATCACTTTATTTTTCAAAATAAAGTGCTTTTGGAATGTACATTAACCTAAAATGACCTCAAGCAGTGATTGCTTGGGATACAGAAGTAACCTGATAGATTCAGTTAAAAAAGACAGTAACAAATTTAATGCAAATTCATTGGAGTATACCCTCACCTTTTAAATAAAATGACATGACCTCTTGCAGCACCTATAAACGTTTATTAGTACATCAGGATTAATGCTTTATTTTTTATTGTTTTATTTTTATTTTTAATATTTTTTATTGATTTCAAAGAAGAAGGGAGAGGAAGAGAGATAGAAACATCAATGATAAGAGAAAATCATTGATCGGCTGCCTCCTGCATGCCCCACACTGGGAATCCAGTCCACAACCCGGGAAAATGCCCTGACTAGGAATTAAACTGTGACCTCCTGGTTCCTAGGTCAACACTCAACCACTGAGCCATGCTGGCTGGGCCATTAGGATTAATGTTTTAAATCCTCATGCTATGCAAATAAATATTTGTGGATTAGAATAAAATCATATGTAGATTCTAAAAGAGCTGTATTTCAAATAATTTGGTAGGAAGTGATATTGTAAAACTGTATTGTAAAACTGTAACTAGAAAAAAATAAGCCTGGTTATGATGTTGACACAGCTTTCTCTGCACAAAATGCAAATGAAAAGAATGAAGAAAATCATTTCATAAAACGTGAGTGGAAAAAAATTAATAAAATCTTATTGTAGCCAGGCTGGCATGACTATCTGGTTGAACACCGACCCATGAACCAGGAGGTCACGGTTTGATTCCTGGTTGGGGCATATGCCTGGGTAGTGGGCTGGGTCCCCAGTGTGGGGCATGCAGAAGGCAGCTGATCAATGGTTTCCTCTCATCATTGATGTTTCTCTCTCTCTCTCTCCCTCTCCCTTTCTCTCTGAAATCAATAAAAATATTTTAAAAAATAATAAAATCTTATTGTATAGTTATATTAACACATTAAATATCATAAGTTAAAGAGATTATTCATCTATATTTCTAAAATTTTTTCAAGTTGTTCTATTCTCCCCTCTACCATTTAAATATCTTCACATTCATTGATAAAAGAGAATTCATGTAATATTAAGGGCTGCTATATTTTGGGGCACATAGATCAATTTAAAATATGGCCTTCCCTTCCTCTGCTCTTTTAGGCAATTTAGAGGAGACCAAGAGCATTTCATTTTAAATACATGCATAAACATATTTTATATTAGGTATATACATATATTTTAAACATATGTCAAATGGTATAGAGATAGAGATATATAGATATCTATATATAATATCTATATTTACATATAAATATACCTACATCTATAGATATCATACTAAAGAGGTTATAATTTAAGTGGATGCTTCACCCATTTGAAATAGTGGGAAATTCTCAGAAAGCGTGAACACCATATTAAAATGACTACTTAAAACGCAAAAATGACTACTACAAAGGAAAAAATCATTATCATCTTGCTGATCTGCGCATTGTCTACACTGGTTGACAGGACAATTCTAAGAATTGGGTGAAACAAAATATTCAATGAGACTTTTATTGCTCTCCATACTCTGTGAGGTAACAGAAATAACATCTGGACACATGCTAGATCAGCCTCCATTCTCTGCCCTAAAGCAGGTATGTAGGTTTAAATATATCAATTTTTAAAATCAACTCCTTGAATTTGTACTCTTCCACAGCCACCGGATTCTGATCAAGCATGCTCATGTGCACAAGGAAGTTTAATTAAAGTTCACTAAAAATAAGTGAAGTGATGCTCTGGCCAGTGGGTTCAGTGGTGAGAGCCCTGGTCTGTGCACCAAAGGGTCCAGTCAAGGGCATGTATCTAGGTCTCAGGTTCATTCCCTGGCCCCTGGTTGTGGGAGGCAACCAATCATTGTGTCTCTCTCACATGGATGCTTCTCTCACTCTTCTTTCCCTCCCTCTTTCCCTCCCTCCCTTCCACTCTCTCTCAATAGAAAAAAAATATCCTTGGGTGAGGATTAACTACAACAATAAAAAACATATAAAGAAAAACAAGTGAAGTGATGACAACTACACAAATGAGTTGGGAAAACATGAAAGCCTTTCAACTTCTTCACTACCAATGATAATGCATCCAAAGCCAGCCTCTCCCTTCTATTCTCTGTCCCTTATGGATACACCACACCAACCTCAGCACACCAAAACTAACATGTAGAATTGATGTGTAAATCTTTAGACATTTCTAATTTCCTTCTTTCACTTTTATCTTGTAACCATTTAGTCTTTGAAAATATGCCAATCCATCAATGAAAATCCTGAAAAACCATCAGAAAAATAAAAATGGAAACCTAAGAAAGAGCTTACATCTGTAAGAATTTTAGTCTATCTCTTGGAATAGGTTTCTAATTTTTTACATCTAAATTTTAAAGTACATAGCCAAAATACAGCTAGGGTGCATACCTATAGCTTTCCATTGTATAACTATTAACAAAACAAAGGTATCAGAGCTATCTTATATATTTTATTAAATTAATTTTTCTCTCCCTCTCATTATATGTTGTTTGTCTTTAGGTAGAATTATTTATAAATCTATTTGTTCCTCTATTTATATGGCCCAATATAGTATCCACTCGCTATATTTTAATTAGTGTGAAATATTTGCATTAATTAAAATTAAGTTAAAATTCAGTTATTCAGTCTCACTAGTCACCTGTCAAGTGCTCAATAGCCACATGGGCATAGTGGCTACTGTAGTGACTATCACAGACAGATAACACGATTTCCATCACCAGAGAAAGTTTTACAGGAGCACTGAATAACGTCAAGGACAAGGACTCCAAACCGAACTCAGACAGAAATGGGAAAAGAGTTTATATTTCCTTTATCAGCATGATAAACATATATTTCCAACAACCATTTCATTTTTTCACCAATTATTTTATACTAGAGGCCTTGTGCACAAAAATTTGTGCACTGGGGGGGGGAGGGGGGGTCCCTCAGCCCAGCCTGTGCCCTCTCGAAGTCTGGGACCCCTCAGGAGATAACGCCCTGCTGGCTTAGGCCTGCTCCTGGGTGGCAGAGGGCAGGCCCAATCCCTAGGTGCAGCCCCTGGTCGGGCTCAGAGCAGGGCTGATTGGGGAGTTGGGGCGCCGCCCCCTGTCATGCACAGAGCAGGGCGGATCGGGAGGTTGCTCTTTCCCTCCCTCCCTTCCACTCTCTCTCAATAGAAAAAAAATATCCTTGGGTGAGGATTAACTACAACAATAAAAAACATATAAAGAAAAACAAGTGAAGTGATGACAACTACACAAATGAGTTGGGAAAACATGAAAGCCTTTCAACTTCTTTACTACCAACGATAATGCATCCAAAGCCAGCCTCTCCCTTCTATTCTCTGTCCCTTATGGATTCAGCACACCAAAACTAACATGTAGAATTGATGTGTAAATCTTTAGACATTTCTAATTTCCTTCTTTCACTTTTATCTTGTAACCATTTAGTCTTTGAAAATATGCCAATCCATCAATGAAAATCCTGAAAAACCATCAGAAAAATAAAAATGGAAACCTAAGAAAGAGCTTACATCTGTAAGAATTTTAGTCTATCTCTTGGAATAGGTTTCTAATTTTTTACATCTAAATTTTAAAGTACATAGCCAAAATACAGCTAGGGCGCATACCTATAGCTTTCCATTGTATAACTATTAACAAAACAAAGGTATCAGAGCTATCTTATATATTTTATTAAATTAATTTTTCTCTCCCTCTCATTATATGTTGTTTGTCTTTAGGTAGAATTATTTATAAATCTATTTGTTCCTCTATTTATATGGCCCAATATAGTATCCACTCGCTATATTTTAATTAGTGTGAAATATTTGCATTAATTAAAATTAAGTTAAAATTCAGTTATTCAGTCTCACTAGTCACCTGTCAAGTGCTCAATAGCCACATGGGCATAGTGGCTACTGTAGTGACTATCATAGACAGATAACACGATTTCCATCACCAGAGAAAGTTCTACCGGAGCACTGAATAACGTCAACGACAAGGACTCCAAACCGAACTCAGACAGAAACGGGAAAAGAGTTTATATTTCCTTTATCGGCATGATAAACATATATTTCCAACAATCATTTCATTTTTTCACCAATTATTTTATATCACTTACAGAGTACCAAATCTCTATAAAATATCCTATTAAATGCTCATACCTAATTAATTTATAATATAGCACACATTCTGGTTCAGGGGTTGGCAAACTTTAAAGAAGCAGATGATAAATATCTTAGTCTTTGAGGACCATCCATCCCTGTCACCACTACTCAACTCTACTATCACAGTGGACAGCAGTCTTAAACAATGTGTGATAGATTACCAAATCTCTATAAAATATCCTATTAAATGCTCATACATAATTAATTTATAATATAGCACACATTCTGGTTCAGGGGTTGGCAAACTTTAAAGAAGCAGATGATAAATTTCTTAGTCTTTGAGGACCATCCATCCCTGTCACCACTACTCAACTCTACTATCACAGTGGACAGCAGTCTTAAACAATGTGTGATCAAATGGACATGGTTGTGTTCCCATAAGACATTATTTACAAAACAGTCAGTGAGCTAGGTTTTGCCCACAGACCATTCTCTGCTCTAGCTGATAGATAAGCACTTATATAATAGGTAAAGAACTCAATACAGATGCCATCTGCCCTGGATAAATGTGATCACATGTTCAATGTCTTATGGAAACCCAGGGTTGAGAGAGAGATACTGATGGAGTGAACTGAGGGAGATTTCCCACAGGAAGGGAGATACCAAAGGGTCTGGAAAGATGAATATGACCTCAACAAGTAAACCCGAAGAGAAAGGAATTTTAGCAAAAGGCAACAACTTGAGAAAAGACAAAAGGCTTAACAGCATAGGACTTGTTCAATGAGTCCATGGTAGTTCACTGGAACTGGAGCTGACTCAGGCACCAGAACGTATATTAGTAGGAGACAAGCATGCTTTCTAAAAATATACTAGGATGTTTTTTCCTAACATGAACAGGAAGCAGGATTCCACTAAGTGGTCCCTGGCTCAGCTGAATCATACCATGTTTGTTAAAATGTAGAGTCATGGGCCCCAATCACCACAATTTCCAATTTAGTAGATTTGGGGTAGTGCTTAGAAATCTCCATTTTGAACAAGCATTGCTGTTATTCTGAGGCCCATTTATACTTGGCATACATGGTTGGCTAAAACATTTCTAAATACGTCTCCTCAGAGCCCGTTTATAGCCTTTATCTTCACTTCAAGTAAAAGTTTCCAGAAGTTGACTCTTCACTGTTTAAAGTGGTGTCAAGAATTTTCTCCTCATTCTAACTCATTTCAATTCACTTTATGAGTCTGTGTTCACCATATTGATGACTCTTTATACTTTAGTTAATCCCTTTTCCAGACCTCAGTTCTCTGGAATAAAATATATAATTCTTCATAATTATTCTCACTCACATCCCTTGTCTCACATTTTCTTAATCAAATCATCTGTCCAGTGGAATTTCTATTTCTTTCTTGAGACATATCACTCAAGTTTATTTAAGATAGGAGATAGACAGATGAAGTTATTAATTCATAAAATAAGAAATTTAGGCTAATTTTTATGTCCCCATTAAATATGGCTACATATCTGCAGAAGTCACTACTCAATAGCAATCCACCAAATTCTAAAATCAAATATAAAAAAGGATGCTCACAGCCCTTTCCCTGTTTCGGAGCTCTCTCAGACCCAAGTGACTTACAAGTAGAAGCACTTTTCCCTGAAAGCATTACCTTGTTCTTATCCACACTAAAATTCATTTTTTATTTTATCC
Organism: Myotis brandtii; assembly: GCF_000412655.1. Lineage (NCBI taxonomy): Eukaryota > Metazoa > Chordata > Mammalia > Chiroptera > Vespertilionidae > Myotis > Myotis brandtii. The sequence goes on from NW_005367989.1 coordinate 3,774,572, forward strand.
ATTCAGGAAGACTTTCTATGAAATAACTTTTATTTTCATCATTTTGAGTATCTATTTGTAGAACAGAATTTGTTATGCTATAGCATTCTAAAATATATCATTTTTTTAAATTCTTTATTGTCGAAAGGATTACATATATTCTTTTTCCCCCATTGACCTCTCCCAGCAGGCTCTTGCTTCTCAGAAAATTCTTTATTGTTGAAAGGATTACATATATTCTCCTTTTCCCCCCATTGACCTCTCCCAGCAGGCTCTTGCTTCTCAGCATAGGCTTTCACCCTCCTATTGTCTGTGTCCATTGGTCATGCTCGTATGCATGGATACAAGTCCTTTGGTTGATCTCTCACTCCACTCCCCCACCGCCATCCCTCAGAGGTTTGTTGGTCTGTTCAATGCTTCTATTTCTCTGGACCTATTTTTGTTCGTCAGTTTATGTTGTTCATTATATTCCACAAATGAGTGAGATCATATGATACTTATCTTTCTCCAACTGGCTTATTTCACTTAGCATAATGCTCTCCAGGGCCATCCACACTTTTGTAAATGGTAAGAGTTCTTTCTTTTTTTACAGTAGCATATTCCATTGTGTAGATGTACCACTGTCTTTTAATCCACTCATCTGCTGATGGGCACTTAGGCTGTTTCCAAATCTTAGCTATTGTAAATTGTGCTGCTATGAACATAGGAGTGCATATATTCTTTCTGA
>NW_005367989.1:3775442-3798668 GCF_000412655.1 Myotis brandtii
CATACAATGGAGTCAAGACAGTCTCTTCAATAAATGGTGTTGGGAAAATTGGACAGATACATGCAAAAAAAAAATGAAAAGACCACCAACTTACACCATATACAAAAATAAACTCAAAATGGACAAAAGACTTAAATGTAAAAATGGGAAACCATTAAAATCTTAGAAGAATCAATTGGCAGCAAAATATCAGACATATCTTGTAACAATATGTTTACCAATATATATCCTAGGACAATGGAAACTAAGGAGAAAATAAAAAATCAAAATAAAAAATTTCTGCACAGCAAAAGAAACCATCAACAAAACAAGAAAGCCCACTGCATGGGAGAACATATTTGCCAATGTTACATCCCATAAGGTTTAATATCCAAAATTTATAGGGAACTCATACAACTTAACAAAAGGAAGATAAACAAGACAATTAAAAAATGGCCAAAGGACCTATATAGACACTTTTCAAAAATGGACATATAGAAGGCCAAGAGGCATATGAAAAAATGCTCAAAGTCACTAATCATCTGAGAGATGCCAATCAAAACAAAAATGAGGTACCATCTCACACCTGTCAGAATGGCCATCATCAACAGATCAACAAACTACAAGTGCTGGAGAGGAGGTTGAGAAAAAGAAACCCTCGTGCACTGCTGGTGGAAATGCAAACTGTTGCAGCAACTGTGGAAAACAGTATGGAGTTTCCTCAAAAATTATATCATTTTTAATGCCAAGATTTTCATTGAGTGTAATTTGAATTGGATATATTATCATCTATAACTGGCGCTCTAAATTTGAAATTATTATAAAGTGCTGTGAATTTCATATAACTCTATTGCTGTAAGAAATATTTTGAGAGCTGTGCATACTTAATGTTTAAAATTGTTGATATGGCAGAAATAAAAATTTCCCCTAAAGATTGTCCTTTATTGAAAGGCCGTTCAAGGAAAATTGAAGCAATTTATTTATAAATATGTTATAAAATATAGTGGCACTTTTTGAAAAAGAGAGCCCTTTCAAAGAAAACATTCTTGGGTAGAATTTGAAAACTGCTGAATATCCCATGTAGAAAAATAGCACCTAAGTGAGAAGTGAAGTAAGTCAGCTCTATCACAATGTTTTTTTCATGGAAATAAAAAACATGAGAAAATTAATCCTACAATAAAGAAACATATTTGAACCTTAAGTTTACAGGCTCAGAAAAAGTAAATCATTTCCAAAAGTCAGAGCTTATCTCTAGGGAACAGGAGGGTAATTTATTTTGCTTAGATGCACACTCTTCACAAACCTCCCAAATATTTCAGCAGACTTCCTAGTAACTAAAAGTTAAAGCAGTGATGAGCTTGAAAAAGTTTAACAATTGGTTCTCCTGGGACAGCAGAAGGTGAAGGTAGTCAAGGGAGGAAGGAAGAAACTCCAATTTGTAGTGTTTTCCAATTTCTATGGGATAAATACGCTAAGCATGGGTGATTTGGAGCTACCAATGTGATGTCACTGATCGTGAGCTGGTTTGAGTTGGCTCCATAAAACCTCTAGAAAATCAAAACTAAGCTGTGATACAAAATTTAGCCATGTACAAATAAGTATTGAAAATACAGTCCATATTACAGGGCCCATAAAACATGGGCCCACAATTTTAGGATCCCTCTGCCATGAAATAAATATCCTCAAGGTCTTTTATATTTTGTCATAAATAAAAACCAGTTATTTAATGCAAAATTGTAATGATAATAAAGATAACTACCACGTTATGCATTATGCTAATATATTTTGTATGCATTAACTCATTTGATTCTCTTTATAACTTCAAATATGACATGGGTCATATTAACATTATTTTGTAGATAAGAATACTCAATTTTGAGAACTTAATTTCCAAGGATTACTTAGCTGGAAGTGTCAAGAAAAAAAATCAGATTTAATTCCAAAGACTAAATATTTTTAAATATTTACATTTTAATAAAAGACATTTTAAGACCAAAAACTCCAATGTTTTAATATTTTCTCATCTTTTGTAATAACCTATTGTTATTCCTAAGGCATGCCATATGTCAAACTATAATATATATTCCAACAAGTCTCACATTTTTATAAACTCTTCAGTGTTTTCCTTTTTATCCTCATTATATGGATGTCTTGAATTGAAGTAACTTCAAAATAATTTTCAACATGCCAATTGTATTGTAGTACATAGGACATTCAATCAAGTTGTACTTTCCTACTGGATCAGTATTTTTCATTATTATTTTTCCAGATTGTCTATTAGGTAAAATAAACATATGAACCTAGATATGGTTAAACTACACCTGTGCACCAGCCATCCCTCCATCACCACATGGTGACAAAACGTTTGTAAACACTGACAACAGTGCCGTATGACTTGAGCTGAATGAAAAATATCATTTGCACAATAATCTTTTGACAAAAATCTCAGCATAATTAACAATCTACTTATTGTTTTGGATATCTTTTCTCTTATACTAGTATGTTTCTTTTGGAATTAAAACTATTGCCTAGGTTACAGCAGACTACACTAATAAATGCTCAATAAAATTTGAAATTAATATGTGATTAAAATTTTATTTTCTAAAAATCAAGACTTTTTCAAAAATTAGTTTATAGAAATTAGTAGTTTCAATACCACCAATGCATTCAAATATATTATAGACATCCCAAGCAACTACTCACATTTTGTAGATAAGAATATAGTTTCAAATTGTTTAGACTGTATGTAACCAAAAATTCTTAGAGCATCAGTTAGCAACTATTTACTGCTCTTGCAATTAACAGAAATTACTTCATAAATTTCCATCCATATAAGATGTTAATTATATTTTAAATGTACAACATATGTAATATGTCGATAATTAATAATGTAAATATAGCTTTAATCAATATAAATGTGATGATAAATATATTTTAATACCTATGTAATGATTACTAACATTGATAACTATATATGTAAATAAAAGACAGATAAACTATCCTTAGATAAGAGAAATTAATTTTAACTTTCTAGATATAAAAATACAATTTTAACTTGTATTTAAGAATAGAGACATATATGAATAACTGAAAGGAAAGGAGTCAACCTGTGTTACCCTTGGAGTGTCCAAAGAAAGAAAAGATACTAGATGGGAGGTTATAACTCTGGGATAGAAAGGAGGCAATCTGTTAACAAGAAGGGTGGGGATGGAAGAATCACAGTGGGAATTGAAAGTCAAAGTAAAGTTGGCAAAGCAAATAAAAATGTTAAAGTAGAGTTTAAAAATTTCCATTTGATTCAGAAAACAATAGACAGAGAGAGAGAGAGGGAGACAGGAACAGAAATAGAGAAAGAAACAGACACATAGAGAGACAGAGACACAAAGAGAGACGGAGAGTGAGACACACACACACCCCATACACACATACAGAGAAAGGCAGAAGCAGAGCAGTTGAGAGGACTTAGAGATAGGAGAGGCAGTTGGGGTAGGGTCCATGGGAAAGGAATGCATACATGACAGACAGAGCCAGCTCCAAACCACTAGAATGTTTATCTTCCAAGAGGAGGGGGGAGCACGGGGTGAGCTTTGAAACTTTGAAACTGGTGCCAAACAGGGAAGGGGGAGATCGAGGTTGGCCAATTAGGAAAAACACAAGGGACATAAAATGAGGAAGGGTCCAATTAGAAGTGGCATGAACAGACAAAGAAGCTGCCAGCATTTACAAACCCTTAGACAAAGAGACTCACTGAGTTCCCCATTTGGGGACCCCTCCCCATGGGGGAGTTTGTATATGCTTGCAATAAAATTCCACGCTTTTGCTTAAAATCCTTTTGTCTGTGAATTTTATTCTTCAAACTTGTTAGAATAAGAACCCGGAATCAGGACTCCAGCTTGCCATTCGGGGTATCACAGTGGTAAGACCTACTGGACAAAATGCCTCCAGTAGTCAATTTGGGAATGACTTTATATACATTATTATATAAAGTACACCTAAAGCCCAGCTGGCATGGCTCAGTGGTTGAGCGCTGACCTATGAACCTGGAGGTCACGGTTCCATTCCTGGTCAGGGCACAGGCCTGAGTTTCGGGCTTGATCCCCAGTAGGGGGCGTGCAGGATGCAGCTGATTGGTGGTTCTCATCATTGATGTTTCTATCTCTCTCTCCCTCTCCCTTCCTCTCTGAAACCAATAAAAATATATTTTTTTAAACTAAAATACACCTAAAAATAAACATAAATTTCAGGATACCAATGAGAAAGGAAATGGGTATCTTCCAGACATGAGGTAGGCAGAGTGTCTGCAGTGGGAACAGGCAGACAAATGGTGGGGGCTCTGATAATTTGATTCAGAACAACAATCTCTGAATGATTTGCTCACAAAAATTAAACACGTGGAAAAGTGCCTGATCCACTTACGTCTGAGCCTTTTGTTTCCATCAAGGTGTCATTTTGTTATTGCTGTTCACGCCATATGTTACCCCTAATTAGACCATAAACCTGAGATAGATCTAAAAGAAAAGGCTGAGAAGTAGAAAATATCTGCTGATTCAATGTATAACCTTCAGCTATTTTGGTACAAGGTAGATTTAATAATCCAAAAACAAAAACAAACCAAAAGGATTTTTCTGCCTGCGTTTGAATGTCAGAGGTATTTAAGCACATGTACTAAACTGGCCAAACTCTGTGAAGTTCCAATATGAATTATAAAAAAAATGTATTTCATCTCTTAGCAAAACCTTTACTATTTCAAAAAAATTATTTTAAAAACATCAAAACTTTGAATTCTGAAAATTATAGCTGACAAGCCACTTTCAAGGAAGGAGTGCCCTCAACTGTTACAAATGGAGGGTTCCAAGTAACAGTGACCAAAGTTGAGAATGTTTATTATACGAGTAAACAGGAAAAAGCACAATCCACTCAATGGTCTAAACATCCAAAGTCTTATTTTAATGAACTTCTCTCTCACTCTTTTCTCCCTGTCATTCCTCTCTCTCTCCAGTGCCTCCTTTTCTCTCCATCCTTCCTCTTCTATTTTTATCTATGTCTGTATCTCTGTCATCATTTTCACAGACTCTTTTCCATACCCTCTCGCTTTTACGCCTATATTCTTTCTCCTCCTCCTGATTTTTGAAAAGTGCAGGGTACTATTATAAAAATGTGGACTCCTAGTGATTTTGACAAGGTAGGAATAAAATATGCCAGCGGCAAAAATTCACATTTGCATTCTAGTGTTAGAAGCAAAGCTATCAAAATGAAAAATAATGAATCTGAAATAGTATCTATTGAAATGTCTGTGTAGATCAAGACCAAAATTGCTAATATAGCTATGCCCTTTGCCTTCTCATTCATAGTCACCAAAACTGGCTGCCTCTTTATTTATTAAAGGATTTTTATCTCTGCTGAAGTCAGATAAGTTGCAAAATAATGATGCCCCACACGTAAATTAAGCCTCTGCTCAACTTCAGTTTCATAAAAATTTTAGTGCACTTTAGAAGTCAATAAATTTATTAATAATAGTTTCACCTCAGTCATTATTTTTTGAAGTTTTAATTCTTACTTTTTAAGAATATTTACCCAGGAGTTGTCTTCTGTTTCCATAGCATAATATTTCAAGTCATGAATAGACAGACTCTTTAAGATATCGTGACATTTAAAACGATGCCTTCTCAACAAATTATGTTATACTAAACCCACTCCTTTTAAATCTACCTCATAACATGTAAGGTATTTTCACAGTGCTTAGTTCACAAAAAAAGTTCATGCTGATTAGGTTTAACCTACTAAGAGGCGAGAAACATGTTTCTTTGGGTCCTGTGATGAGTAACTGCAGACATGTTGGTGGTGATTGAAGCCATGAGTGGGAATTATTCTACCGGAGTGGCTATAGAGAATGAAAAGAAAAGTGGGTGAGCAAGCAGTCTCTAGACCAGGGGTCCTCAAACTTTTTAAACAGGGGGCCAGTTCACTGTCCCTCAGACCGTTGGAGGGCCGGACTATAGTTTAAAAAAAAACAACTATGAACAAATTCCTATGCACACTGCACACATCTTATTTTGAAGTAAAAAAACAAAACGGGAACAAATACAATATTTGTATTTGCATGTGGCCCGCTGGTCGTAGTTTGAGGACCCCTGCTCTAGACCTCTAACAGCTAACCCAGCAGCCAAGTCAACACCACATTTCCTGAGGCTAAAATCTCATCCTCCTCCTTGCTGGGCTGGCTGAGTCCCCAAATACAAACCAGAGGCTGGCAGGGGACACCCATACAGAAAGTCAAGGGTCAGTATCAGAGAACATTAGAAAGCAGACTTAGTTCCCATTTCAGTTTAAATTAAACCTTCAGAGGATTGGTATTTTCTATAAGTCTCCTTATTTGCTAATTTTGTGAATTCTGTTTGCTTTCCAATGAACAAACCATAAAAGTCAAACAAAAGAGAAATTATTTTACATGCTGTTTTTGAGAACTGCCTTGTAAACAAGGGGTTAGAAATTACAAACATTTTACCAGTGTTCCAAAGGGAAAAATGAGTCCAAGACAAATAAAATGTCATAATAGGTGAGGGAGAGAAAGCGAGAGAGAGAGAGAGAGAGAGAGAGAGAGAGAGAGAAATATAAGCAGGTCACACCTTTGGCAGAAGGAAAGAAATAAGGTCTTGAATAGTGGATCTGGGATCTGGAAAGATAAAGATAGCACCAATTGCCCTCATTCCATGACGATGAAGAGAACTGGTCTGGGTTAAGAAAAACAACAATAAATAATGTACAGACACATATGGAGACTTACTGGGTTAAATACATAGCAATTTGAGGGGTGAAATGGGGTCAATGGGAAGCAGAATAGTTAAATTCCCCCTACCCGTCTTTTATTTATTTTAAGAAATGAAATGGAAGGGGGAAGGAAATGGGTCACTGAAAGGAAACTGTTGTGGGAGGCAAGCCCTTAGGAAGAGTTAGAACTATCCATGTACACTTCTAGAAGTTCAATATCCATGCAGACCAGATGGCCGAACCTACGGTGAGGGAAATGATGGGAAACTGTGGGCTAATAGTTATCCCCAAGTTTAAGGCTCTGAAACTAGGGTAGAGGAGAGACATGGTTGCCCCTTAGCTGTAAGTGGTTTCTGATAAGTTACGCCTTGAGGAAGGTCAGTAGAGAGTAACCCTGTAGGGGCAGGGAGGTGCACTGTATTGTTTCCAGTCCATTGTCTCAAGTTACATGTGGCAGGAAGAGAGAAGGTTCTGCCTTAAATTGGAAATATTATAAAAATAGTATAGATGTAGGAAATGGGAGTTGGTTCTTTAAACAGTCAGCAAAAACAAGCATATCAGCAAGCAGGAAAGGGGTCAGATAAACTCAAATACAGGTGGCACCAGTCATTGAAAATTATACTTAATACAAAGATTAGTAATATGGGCAGGATTGGAAGACTGAGAACCCCCAGAATGAAAGCTGCTGCCGAGCGCTAACCGGTTTGGCTCAGTGGATAGAGTGGCAGCCTGCAGACTGAAGGGTCCCAGGTTCAATTCCAGTCAAGGGCATGTACCTTGGTTGCGGGCACATCCCCAGTGGGAGGTGTGCAGGAGGCAGCTGATCGATGTTTCTCTCTCATCGATGTTTCTAACTCTCTATCCCCCTTCCTTCCTCTCTGTAAAAAATCAATAAAATATATTTAAAAAAAAAAAAGCTGCTGCCGAACAGATGAAGCATGGTGAGCCAGGGGGCAAGAAAATGGACACCCATAGCACCAGCTTTGGAGCGGGCATATTTAATAACATTCAAAGAGAATCAGGGGAAGAAAAGGGCTTCCAGGAAATGAGGTTTCTCTGATTCTTCTGATAAGAGTGTAGGTTCAAGAAAATGGACACCCAGACACCCATAGCACCAGCTTTGGAGAGGGCATATTTAATAACTTTCAAAGAGAATCAGGGGAAGAAAAGGGCTTCCAGGGAATGAGGTTTCTCTGATTCTTCTGATAAGAGTGTAGGTCAAAGGTTATACTCAGAACACTTTCAAAAAACACTACCTCCATCTTTGATGATATTCTCCTCCCAGCTCCCACCTGATGAGGCAGGAGTTGAGAACATGAGCTTTGGAGCTAGACCACCGAGGTGCACACTTCCTGTCGACTAGCAGCTAGAGGACACAGTAAGTTCCTCCACCACCAGTGTTTCTGTTTTTTGGGGTGTGTGTGTGTGTGTGTGTTGTTGTGTTTTTGTTTTGTTTTGTTTTGTTTTGCTTATAAAATATAGGTAATAAGAACATCCATTTTAGATGTTTATTGTAAGGATTAAGTACAATAATTTTTCAAAGCATTAAGACAGTATCCAGCACCCAGTAGGTGTTCAATAAATGTCAATGTGTTAGCTATTGTTATTTTTTAATATATTTTATTGATTTTTTACAGAGAGGAAGGGAGAGGGATAGAGAGTTAGAAACATCAATGAGAGGGAAACATCAATCAGTTGCCTCCTGCACACTCCCTACTGGATAGGTGTCTGCAACCAAGGTACAAGCCCTTGACTGGAATCGAACCTGGGACCCTTCAGCTCTATCCATTAAGCCAAACCGGTTAGGGCAACTATTGTTATTGTTAGTAGTAGTATTATTTAAAAGAAGAATTTAACATAAAAGGAAGTGAAAAGCAATAAGGACCAAGATGGGCAAGGACTGAAATGAGGGGCAGGAAGGACATATGGTTTTCAGCTTCTCAGAAACTCAAGAGCAGAATAATCTTCATCAAAAGAGAAGTTCATTGACCTGAAGTAGTTTGCCAAGAGAAACAGTATATTTAGGTCATTTCTATAAACAGAAACTTTCTTTGGCGTATGTAATTTGACACAAATAATGTATCCCAGTTTAATACTTTAATACAGAAGCCGTGTCCTTGATGGAAAAGATATCCACCCCACCCCAACCCCAAAAGAAACATCAAACTATTTGAAGAAAATAGTTGCTTTCTTCTCTTAGCAGAGCCATCCACACATCCTACCATGCCCACAGGCTCTGCACCTCCAGCTGAAATGTTGAGGCACATTTTAAACACTGAAAGTTTCTGAAGCTTGAGAGAGGTAATAAAAAGCCTCCTGATTCTACCAGCAGATTCATTAGTGGAAAAACATGCACTAAGTATTCAAGTAATTTTATTGATATGTAAAATTATTTTCTTAAATCTGATGCATATTTATATGGGATGAAAGCATCATGTCATATAATTATTGCAATTTTTGCAAAGTTAAATTAATTTAAAATAGTGTGATAGAGCTTAATACACATTCTGCCTCTTGTAAAAAGCATTAGAATCCGATTAGTATGCAGTACTCCATCTCAACTGGAAAAGAAAGAAATCAGTGTGACCAATGGAAATGTGATTCACTATTAACTCGCTGAAACAGCAGCAGGTTTAAAGTACATGCTGCATCTCATTTTGGATTTAATTATTGCAATAACATCTCATTTGCTTCAAGGTATTATGATTATCTCCTGTTTTAAATTAAAAGGTATTTTAGAATGAATGCAGTTAATGGAGCAAAAGGTTCAAAATGTCCAGAGCATTGAGCTTTAAAGTAGAACAACCTACATTTTAAACAAATCCTTACTAAAGGAGTGCATGCGAAATGCATTTCTTTTCATCAAAGCCCCAGTGTATGTGCCAACACGGGAAGTACAATGATTTTTTTTCTGATTTCAATGTTATTAAGTAGGAAAATGACATTATGTACAAACTGATAATAGGCACTTCCATGAATCAAGCTCTTAAAAAAAAAAAGCTCACTTTCAGAAGTTCATAAGATATCATTTGCAGCTATGAAAGAGTCAGTTAATTTTCTGTAATATTAAGCTATTTAAAAAAGATGAAATGAAATGAAGCTTCAAATCTGACATGTATCAAGAGTGAGCCATTATCTTGTTCTTAATTACCTGTTCTTGAAATCAAAATATTTTTTTAAATGTTCAGGACAGATGTCAGTGGTTAGGGTCTTTTAAGTGCTAGATCTCTTCAATTAGAAGCATCTTTAGATTTTGTTTTAAAAATCTCATGATATAAGATAACCCCAAATTCTGCTAATTTTACAGAAGGTATGTATCTATTAACTGACCCCTTTAGAAATCTCAGCGGGGATGCCATTTTCTCTGGTAGGGAGGGATTACATGAAGACAGGGGACAGCACACCCAAAAAAACTTCAGGTCATGACTGACTTCCCCACTGGACCCAAGGCCCAGGGGCCTACAAAATATTTTAATTTCTTGTAAAACCAGAAGGAGAAAATAGAATATAATCTAGCCTAAGTTACACTTCTCTTTCCCTCTTTTTTTTTTTTTTTAATGAATGAAGGAAATCTGGAAGTCAAGAGTGCCTTAGGCTAAGAAAGTAATAAATTCAACCCCGGTTCAAGAACAAAAAGTTTGTTATGTAAAAAATCTCATAGATCTCAAGTATAAAAGGTACCATTAAGCCTCCGACTAACTAGAAAATTTCCAGACATTCTTTGTCTCTTTGGCCCTTGCTCAACCTCCAAGGCTGCCTGGGCTCTTATCCATTCTTCTCTTTGTGACTTCACTTTCTTATATCTCTGCACAGCCTTCCTCTTGCACAGGATCTATGCCTCTGATACTTTCTAACATACCTGTTAGACCTCCAGAGTTATCTGACTGTCCCACCTTGTGTCAGCTCTATACCCTTGACCATCTTTCCGGAGGCTCTGAGCAAGCCTAGTCTCTAATTACAGTGGGAGTGGGAATGTGGGGTCAGAAAAATAAAATCTTACAGACCTTACACAGCTGGGGTTCTTCCTAAGAATAATTCACCCAATTTTAATCTTCCATTTTGTAATTAATGTAATTATAATGACTTGATGAATTGACTTTGAATAAGAACAAAGATTATTTCTCAATAATTTACAAATGCAATTATTCACTTCATCTCATACACAAAATTATACTTTCATCTTTAAACAATTTGATGGGATTATATTGATTGAGCATGTAAACTGGAAATTATACATGGCAAAAGTAAAATCTTTTTTTTATGCAGCATAATTTTTATAATAATAAATTGTATATATTTTGAATACTATTTCATTCCAAACATACATAAACACACATATAGATATACACAAGTGATTTTGCAGTCATGTTCCACAAAACCACTTTTTTGGTCCCATCAGATAATGGAACTGAAAAATTTGCACAGCCTAGTGTTGCAGCCATGGAAACATCACCTCACAACGCACTTACATGTCTGTGGTGATGCTGGTGTAAACCAACCTGCTATGCTGCCAGCGGCACTAACGTGTAGCACATATAACTATGTACAGTACCCAATACTTGAAAATGATAATAAAAAACTATGTTACTGGCTGATGTATTTACTATACTATACTTTTCATTATTTTATTCTTATAAAAAAAAGTTTGCTGTAAAACAGTATGATATGCTAAGCCAGCAGCAGCCTCACACACCTTGTGTTTACTGAATCGCTTGATTGCATAATTTTCTTTTGTGCTTGATTTAATCTCGTGTTGCTTTATAAATAATTGTAGTCAAAGTGTACAGTGTTTGTAACATCTACAGGAGTGTACAGTAATGTGTAGGCCTTCACATTCACTCTTCACTCACTGACTCACCCAGAGCAACCTCAGTCCTGCAAGCTACATTCGTGGTAAATGCCCTATAGAGGTGTATCACTTTTTACCTTTTATATTGTGCTAGAGTCCCGATGCATGAAATTTGTGCAAGGGGCTCAGCCTTCACAGCCATGGTGACTGCCTCAGCCCTCACAGCCCCAGCTTCGTCCAGAAGGTTATCTGGAAGGTCATTCAGCTGTCCAGTATAATTAGCATATTATGCTTTTATTATTATAGATTCTTACATACCTTTTCTAAGTTTAGATATACAAATGCCATTGTGTTACAATTACGTACACTAACATGCTGTATGGGCTTGTGGCCTAGGAGCTATGAGCTATAGCATATAGACTAGATATGCAGTAGGCTATCTCGGGTACGTGTGTATAATTCATGATCATGTTCACACAAAGACGATTGTCTAATGATACATTTCTCGGAATGTATCCCCATTGTTAAGCAGTGCATGACTGTACCTCACTCTAACATAAAATATTTAACTGAATGAGTTTCTTAAGGTATATAGATATATAATGCAGACACAGTGTTTGGGAAGAAAATATTTACAGAGCTCAACCAATACAAGAAGATACAATTTAAACTCTGATTCAGCATTGTTTCAAGACCAATTTCAATATAATTCATCAGATGACCAGTTCAAGTAGGCTATACAAAAATAAAAAGATGATTTTTTGTTACTGGTATAGTCATTGTCAGCAAATCCCTTTATCAAAAACAATCTTAATTATAATTGAATAACTATGAATATATCTATAACATTATATATGCATTAAAATTATTATATATCCCTACAATAATACTAACATTTAATAAAGATTTATTTTGTACCAGAACTGGTTCTTAGGACTTAACTTATATATCTCATATTATTCTACAACAAACAATATTGCTATCCCCATTACATAGATGTGAAAATTAATGCACAGAAATATTAAGTAAAGGGCAAGGTCACATGATAGGAAGTGTCAGAGACAGGACATGAACACAGCCAGCCTAGCTCAAAGCACATGCTACCCCACAAACACACAGATGGGCACCTGTTGCACACACACAGTTACCTCCACTGTTTACAACCAGCTTCTCTTCCTCCTAGGCTAGGCAGAGCAATATTTTACATTCACCAAAGTAAATTTCCTCTGCTTTACTTACATTGCCATGCCTTCCACTTCTTTGGTCCATTCTTGATACATCTGACTTACACATTAACTCTCCAATCCAAAGAAAGTTTAAAGTTTAGGAACCAGAGAAATTTCAATTCTATGTCTATGCTCAAAACCCAAAGAACAAGGAAGTTATAAGGTCTAATGTGTGCTAAGTGATTTGCATCTTTTCTCTCTTTTAATTCTGTATTAACGTAGATTTTATTGTCCACCTTTTATTGATGAGAAAATAAGTTTAGAAGGAACGAATAATTCATCTAAAGTTACCTGCCAGCTAGAGGTGTGCTGATTATTCTCCATGGACCCCTCCAGTCTCCATTTGCCCTCCTGCGCTTTGCTGCTTGCCCACATTCACTCATCACTCACTGACCCACCCAGAACAACTTCAGATTGACCTCCACACTTGGGCTCCCTTGCTTACTGGCCTCCTGTTGGGTTGGCTAATTAGGGTATTTATTCCCCATTCCCAAAACCTCCCCATGCCCAGCTCTCTCCTTGTTGGGTCACAATTGTAGCAGTGGCTGTGTTCTGTAAGCCACAGCTCCTACAGGACTCCATCCTCTTGCCCCTTTAGATCCACAAGTGGTAACAGCTTCTCCCTGTTGCAGGGACAAAGATCCTCTCCTAGATCCAATGCTGGTCAGGCTTCTCTACACTCTTTTCTCAACTCGCCTTCAACCTCCACACTGCTGTGCCCATCTTCGCATTACCCAATTTTTCTGTTAAGTTAGTTTACAGAAAAATCCCCTACCCTCTATTTAATTTCCTTGATATCTGATCAAATTCCTCATTCCACACCATCCTAGAGGTGATATATAATCACTCCAGCCTACCTTCAGCAAGAATATGGATGAGTCATGTTAAGTACCCCCTGCCCTACCTTAATTTTCTATCCAGTGATGCCCACCCTGCTCCTTGGCTATAAATTTCATGCTATAATCAGAATTGGCCCTGTTCTATACTGAGGTTCTTCTTCCTCTATTATAACAGTTCCTGAATAAATATGCTTTTGCTGCTTCAACTACTGTCCAGCTCTATTTTTCTTTAACCCTGGTCCTTGAGTTCTTCCCACCTCAGGTTGTTCAACTTAACCCTGCCCACATCTCTAAACAGCCCCTTCATTAAACTTCTCTTCATTGGAACCCTCATCTGTTCATCAGTTTCCTGGGGAACAGCTGACTGATAGAGAGGCCTAGGATAAGTATCCTAGACTGACTCCACCATAATTCTTTTTTTTTTTTTAATATTCTCATTGATTTCAGAGAGGAAGGAAGAGGTAGAGAGAGATAGAAACATCAATGATGAGAGAGAATCATCAATTGGCTGCCTCCTGCACGCCCCCTACTGGGGATTGAACCCACAACCCTGGGCATGTGCCCTTGACTGGAATCAAACCCAGGACCCTCCAGTCCACAGGCTCATGCTCTATCCACTGAGCCAAACCAGCTAACATGCATATTATATATATATATAAAAAAAAAGACTGGGGAGCCTGAAATTACTTTGCTCCCTTTCAAGACCACTGAAATGCTGATTTTCATTAGAATGACCCTTAGAGAGGAAGCTTTAGGGAGTAAGTCTACATGCCAATGCTTAAAGCACTGATTCTGTAGGAGGGGCCACAAACAGCAATGAAAAAGCATTACATAAAACAATTCCATAATCCCGATTAGAGCTTAGATTGTAGTGGAGAAAATATAAAAGTAAACACTGTAGTAAGTGCTATAGGGTGCTATATTTTAGGGGGGGAATTACATATCTGGGCCAGTGGTGACAACTAAGTTGGTACCAAAAAATGACAAGAGCTAGACTAGTAAAAGAGAAACAAGAACATTGCAGATAAAGTGAACAATAACCAAAAGATCTGTGAACTGTTCCAGGCAAGATATGGCAAAAAAGTAGCATTCTTTGATCTGGTAACTATTATTACCAGTAAATGTATTTATGATCATAAAAATAAGTATTTTTATACTAATATTTTATATAATATTAGAATTTTTATACTAACACATTAGTATAAATTCCGTAAATTTATACTAATATATTTATAGATGTAAGTACATTAAAATCTAATTTATGCTATTGCTAAATTATTAAGCAGTTGTCATATCTTTCAAAGACTGTTTTTTTTTTATTTTTTCACTTAAATTTGAGACAAAATTATACCTTACATTATAGGATTTTATTTTTTAATGGAATTTTAAACTTGCACATTTAACAATAGTCCTTTGCCATAAAGTAAGGTTTTCATATGGCAAATACTTAGCAGCCATTTATCAAATCAAAGCATAATTATACATAGGTGTGGACTCCCAATTAAAATGAATATTTTGGTTGTTGGTTTGTTTGTTTAGAGCAAGCCTGTACACTCAGCTTCTCTATTTAGACTGCTCTTGGAGTAAAATAATTTGGTTCCCATGAATTCTGTTAGGAGGCAAAATGTCAGATCATTACGTAATGAGACTATGAACTGCAACCTCAATAGACTTGCAGTCTAAAAAAAATTATTGATATAAATACTTTCTAGAAACTGTGAAAGCTTTAAAGTAGGTGAATTCAAATTTGGTGCTGTTAAAAATAGCTGCTTCCTGGAGCATGCTGTTCTCGTCTTAACTTTTAATGATCTCTCGAAAGCTCACTTGAGAATGATAATCAGGTTGGCATTATTCTCTAAATGCCCCAAATCTAAAAACAGAGCAACCCTTTTATAACAACAAAGATATTTAAAATGTGAAGTTAATAACCTTGATGTTTCCATAATTCCATGCTTACCTCAATATTGCAGGGGGTCTCCTTCCTATATTTTTTAACAAACAAACAAACAATCCAAAACTTGGAATACCTTTTAATTAAATGCAGACAGACATGTGGAAAACAGTATGAAGGTTACTCAAAAAATTAAAAATAGAACTACCAGATAATCTAGCAATCACACTTCTGGGTATATATCCAATTTAAATGAAACATGTTGAAAAGAAGCTCCTGAAGATTTTTTTTTAAAGATATAAATGTGGCAAATGTCAATTTTCAAAAAAACACAGCCATGTGTAAAAAATTTAAAACCCCCAAATTCATAGATGGCATTGTTAACATTGTTGTATGCCCTTTCTAATGCAGAAAAATAATCAATATTCACTTTTTAATTTAAAAAATAGGTAACTGACTCCCCAGTGACACAATAACAGTGAGTGACACAAAGTCAGACTTCGCTTGAAGAGAAAATGAAAAATTCTAAAGTTCTCTTTAAATATTAACATTCAAGCTTGGATCATTTGGATCATAAAAACTTACTGTAATTCACTGATAACAGGACTTAAGAGAAGTCCTGCCCATGCAGAAGAGAAATGGAAAGACTCCAGCGGGGAGGAAGGGGAGATTCAGATAAAGAGAACCTGAAAAGATAATACCACTTTGGGCCTCAGCCAACTACAGTAAAATCCACATCAGAAATTCCAGGTGTGCAACTGGAGAATCCAAGAGCATCTGAGCGTGCGGCTCCTCTTCCTCACCACATTAAAGTGGCAAAGACAGCTACTTCACTTCTGTGGGATGCAAAGCACTGGGAAATTAAGCTGAGACTATCTGGACTCTCAGAGACCTTCCAATGTGCTACCTGATAGAACCAGCAATTGGATCCTATCAATACTCTGGTCAGACTGGGACAGGACATCAACAGCAAGAGCCATTAAGAACAGAGCAAGAATCCTACCTAGCTGCCGTGGACTATAACAGAGGTTAAGCCATTGCCTAGACATCATACCTATCCAGCCCAGTCTTCTCCCCAACCCCCGCCCCGCCAACTTTCAGAATCATTTATTTTTCCTATAATCTGGATACAATTAACTGTAATGAGACAGTGCTCAATATTATTTAAGCCTCATTAGGTTCCTTAAACTACCTCCGTTTTTGTAAATGTGGGGAATTCACATTTTAGTAAAACCTGAAAACAAAAATTTTGACATACCAACCAATTTACTCAATATTGAAATAACACAAAATTTTATATGCAACATGTGGAATTTAATATAACAGAATTTCACCCCCAGTCTTTAAGAAACCAAAAGAGAGACCCAGAGAATGCCATGCAACCTGAGGGGGTCTTCACTCAAGATTAGAAGACATACCCGTAGTCTTCCTTTACATCTGATGCCATCTTGGAAAGAAAAAGGGAGAGTTCTCGTGACAGACTAAGAATTTACTCAGAAGAGACCTTTCGCTGAAAGTGTAGATTTGTTCCCCTCTGCTCATCCTACTACCTACCACCACCCATAAGTGATATACAAGCCCAAGAAGAAATTCCATTCAGCAAGAGGGACAATGTTTTCATGCAGGCAATCTGAGCTGTAGGGAATAAATCTCAAATTTGGTGCACCATTCAGTACTTCTCAGATATGATTTTAAGACTGCGTGATATTTTGCAATTATATCCATTTTTTAAAAGCCTCATATTTCTCCTCTGTGTCATTTCTCTACATTCAAGCAGCTACCTATGCTATTTCATACAGGAGCCACTAGTCACATGTGGCATTTTAATTAAAACTAAATAAAATTAAACCTTTAGTTTTTGAGTCACACTAACTACATTTCAAGTGCTCATGGTCACATGTGGCTAGTGGCTACCATATCGATCAGAAGAGACAAAGTATTTCTCTATCATCACAGCAAGTGTTATTGGACGGCACTGACAATAGACTATACCAGTGGTCGGCAAACTTATTAGTCAACAGAGCCAAATATCAACAGTACAATGATTGAAATTTCTTTTGAGAGCCAATACTTAAGTTTAAGTATAGTTTAAACTTAAACTATATAGGTAGGTACATTGTTATTAACTTAATTAGGGGACTCCTAAGCTGGCCTTTGCTAAAAACGTCCTCAATCTGATTGAGGTACGTTCGCTGAGGTTGACCCCTTCCAACTCTCCCATCCACACTGGTCTTGTATACTTGTTTCGTCTATCTCCTTTCGTTCATCCTCTCTATATGTCCAAACCATCTCAACATACCTTTCTCAATCCTCGACACTACATCTTCTTTCACTCCACAACGTTCCCTAAAATTAACTTAATAAACTTTACTTAAAGTTTTAAGTCAACTTCCCACTGTACATCCGCGCCCGCACGTGGTATTTTGTGGAAGAGCCACACTCAAGGGGCCAAAGAGCCGCATGTGGCTCACGAGCCACGGTTTGCCGACCACTGGGCTATACTATGCCTATTGCCTCATAACAGGAGATATAAAATAGCCCAACCCAGAAAAGAAGTGTAACTGAATGTGGTTCCTACAAGCCTAAAGCCACAGGGATAAAGAGAGGACTCAAAGACAAAACCACAATGTTTAAGAGAATGAAGTTTAAGGAGACTGAATCTTTCTCCAAAGACAGGAACTCTGGTCTGGGGAGTAAGGAGACTGTGGTTACCGGTAAGAGATAGAATCCAGACATGGGGTTGTGGGTTGCATTGAGCATTCTGATACAAAGTACCCATTTCCTTGCCCCTGTGTAGCCTGGCAACAACAAAATTATTGCGAACCATGAAAAGAAAGAGGGCATCAGACCTTAAGAGGTCAGTCTGACAGGAGCAGAGCATGCCTCTGAGGTAATTTAGAGAAAACTAATGGAAGATCACATGGGATAATGGACAACTCAGCAGACATCTGTGTGTAGACAGAGGACCTGAAGTAAGATGGATTAGGCCTCTCATACACATCTTCCCCTGCCCCCCTCCCATGACAGTGCCTTCTATACTAGTTACGGTTGAACTTGGACAAATCTCAGAAACTGAGGGAGAAGGTTCATATCAGAAATTAGGTTTCTGCCATCCTAATAAATGGTGATTCTAAATGGATCTATATGTATTATCACCCAAGTTGGGAAATGATATTTATACCCTTTATGCTTTCTTATAAATAGAATTCAATGTCAATTCACCAGGCCCCTGGAATACTGTTTTGTGCAAAGAAAACCTGCCCATTTTGTCAACAGTCCCAAATTTGCAAATGATACTTTTGAGTGCTTTCCAAATTTGGGGGGTAAATGCCATGTGTTCCCAGCGATTAATATGCATCTAATTTGTCAATTAGTACAGAACATCAAGTCCTGCTATTAAGTTCATAATGGAAAATTATTTGTAATTCATAGGCATAAATATGCATGAAAGTGAAAGACCCATATACATCATGAGAAAAGAAACACTAAAGTATAAGATATCAGACATTACTTAGTTTTAAGCATCTCCAAAATTCCTCCTAAGAAATCAGAGAAAGTGATATGCCATGTTTGGGTTAATTGATTTATATTATACAGTAAGAAGAGTTCTAGCATATATTTTCAGTAATTTAAATTTTTTTTAAATGTGGAAGATCATCTCTAAAATATACAGCAATGCAATGTCCTCTTCACTAAATTCATGAAACATTTGGGTATGTTTCAATAGATTGCCATACTCTAAGCCTGACAATTCATTTCATTCTCTCTCTTTGTTGTGCAATTAATTTTCATAAGCCTAAAATCCATAGTTGGAATTATAGGGACATATGAGGAAAAATGTGTTCAATTAACTATATCATCCATTGAACTCACCAAAGAATGGAGATTTTTATTAGGAAAAATTTGACTTCAAGCATTTTCCCACTATTATTTGCTTCCTTAAACTCACAGTTACCTTCAAAACTGAACTGCTGTCTGTTTTCAGCTTCTATGTTTCCTTAAATTGATTCTAGAGAGCCAAGTAGTCCTAGAATCCCCAAAGACAACTTATTTTTTTCAGTGTATTTGTTTTTAAGTGTGTGATGTTAAGGGCCCTTTTGAAACATTATTTTATTGCTGACATTTTGAAGAAGGCAACTCTCTCTACACTAGTAGTTACCACTATCATTTCGTTTTACAGCCCCCTTTGCAGTAGGAAAAATCATTTACCCGCATTTCAAAGTTGGAGTGAGAGTCAAAAGCACACTTAAAGCAGTGACACTGAGTTTCAAAATTCTAACAATTTCAAAATTTTAGTAACACAACAAAGCCATGAAATGTTCAGGAACCTCCAGCAGACAATATTAGCTCAAACCACTTCAAAATATCCCTAGGGCTTTCCTTGCAGGCTGGATTTTAGCATTAGTTAAGGATCATTGCTGATGAATGTGCATTTCTTGGGCTTTTGGGTAGCTAGAGTACAGGTTTAGGTAACCCCTGGTATGTTTTACTGTGTTTTTTTCTTAACCAAAATGCAGAAATGGTGTAACATATGGAATATTTAAATGCATTATTTCACTTCTTAAAATGACCAAAAAAAATGAAAACCAGGAGTTTAAAGACTAGAGTGAAATATGCAGTAAGCAGTAGGGCTTGTATTTGTTCAGTGTCCAAGCTTGCTGTACTGCTAGTCTTCAATTTTAAATATGAAAGAAAGCGTATTTCATTGTTCTAAACACCAAATTAACTTCCTAGGGGATAATCAAAGTAGTGATTCCATATGTAAACAGCATTTCAAATGACATCCAAGTTAATGAATTCTAAAACCAGATTTCAAGAGATTTTACATAGTTACTTCAAACGTTAGAAAATGTTTATCCTATTTTAAGTTTCCTAAGGAGTATTGTTAAAATTATTTTTATGAATCAATATGAAAATACTTCTTTCATAATTATAATGTGGTCTAGATACTACAATTAATCCATCAGAGGTGTTGTATATTTAGGTATGCATGTACACAGTTGTATAATTTGTGTATATATGGCCATTTTTTTGTTAATCTTTTACATACTAACAATAAGTTTGTGAATTAAGATCTAACCTCTTTCATTAAATTCACTTAGTATCTGCTAGGAAAATCTGATGTATTTGTAATGTATAAGCAATCATTTTTTTAAATGAAGGCTAAATTTACTTAGATATTTATGTCATGCTTCTTTTAATTAAAACTTGGGATAGTTAGTTCTCTCAGACAGAGCAGAAGTAGAAATTGGCAGTTTAATATGTGTTTACTATTAATTACTTAGTGGCAACATTAGTACCTATTGTAGCTTTATGTGCTGAAATAATCTGTGATCTGATATATATACTTACAAATGTATTTCAATGATGTGAAAACTGCATAAGACTATACTAATATCTTTCCAATTCCTGAAATTGTTGGATAAGAGAGTGACAACTAAAGAATCAAGGTTTTATTTAAAATCAGTTACACGTAGGTAGTGGTATAATAAATTGTAAATTTGAATACACTGTCTCTAATCTGGGAGTCCACTAACTGAGATACTTGATAGTAAAGAAACTTCAAACAAGATGTGTAAGTTGCTGCTAGCCACAAGCACATCAATTTTAAAATTTCCTTGAGAGGGATAAAGCTCAGTCCCTGCACATTCATCTATCAATCGACCAAATGCCAGGTCCTTGTTTCAAGGCTCTGAAATGTTCATGCACCTGTGACTCAGCACTCTTACATTTTCAGAGAGAAGAAAACATGATGAGAAACCTACCACTATGTCTACCACAATTCAGGCAGTTAATTAGGAAAAAAAGTCATGTGCTCCATAAAACCCATTCAGTTTTGTGCAGATACATTCAAATAGTTGGCTGATGCCCCCAGAACTAAAACAGACACACAATTACACTAAACCCATATATATTTTACACTACTTTGTCCTAAGATCTATAGCAATAGCAAATGAAATAAAAATCAGTGAGAAGTATTTTTAGCAAACATTTTCACGTTCTTAAAATGTATAAAATAATGGGGCATTTTTGGATAACATACCTAGTTATCTGGAAACAAATATATACTAGTTATTTTATGAAATGAGTATTGGTATTTTTACAATTATTTGAGTAATTTATTTCTTTCCATAAGAAAAGTGTAACTCAGAGCAGGTAATCTATGAAATAAATGGGGAAATAAACATAAAATCATGGAGAAAAGATGAAAGGAGAGAACTGTTATATCTGGGGAGCCAGCCAACCACATGCTAGATTCCACATTAGAATTCGTTTAATCCGTGTGATTGCATTTATTCCTTACGGTAGGTAGCTGTTATCTGATCTGATATTATGAATTGAGAAAAGTTAGGCTTTCGGGTTAAGCTCAATTTCACAAAACTAGAGAGTGAGTCAATCCCATGCTTTTCTAAATCAAAAGTCTATATATTCTGCCCACAACCCCAGGAGAACTGATAAATTAGAATTACTCAAGGGTTCCAAATGCAAACTTCTCTTGTGATTTTTCAGTATATTTAACATATAAAGGAATTTGATCCGCTCGTGGAGAGCATGCCAGTGGGCAGAAACATGCATTGTGACAACAGCGAACCTATAATTATGTCACAGAAAAGGAGTTATGCAAGATTTAAATTTTGAGAGGAGGAAACCTGTCCCCGCTAAGTATACTTTAAGCCAGTGGTTCTCAACCTTCTGGCCCTTTAAATACAGTTCCTCATGTTGTGTCCCAACCATAAAATTATTTTCGTTGCTACTTCACAACTGTAATGTTGCTACTGTTATGAATCGTAATGTAAATATCTTATATGCAGGATGGTAGGCGACCCCTGTGAAAGGATTTCGACCACCAAAGGGGTCGCGACCCACAGGTTGAGAACCGCTGCTTTAAGCTGTGCTTCCATGCCTCAAAAACGCAAACTAACAAAGGAGCATTCATTATATTTCCAAACCTTTTTGGGGACAAACCCCCCACAGACACACCAAAGTTGCAGTTGGTCCCACAAATTGCGCCTTACAGCTCAATAGCACGTCAAGGCTAAGATTTGCACCCCAATTAATCACTCCCTTCATATTGGATTATAGGATCCATGGATTTGGACGGGAGAGGAATGGCAATACCTCCTAACACTTGCTGAGAAGGGCTTCACTGTCACTCCCTCTTGAGCCTGTCACCACACACTGGGCAAGGACTGTACCAAGAAGTCTAAGGAGAGAGTGATTTCTAGGAAGTCACTGATGTAAGAATAACGATCAGCAATGGCAAAACACACAGAGAAGAGGCAGGTGAAATGCTGTCAGCAGTCTTGCAGAGGTTGGGGGCAAGCAAACTGTTCTGAACTTTCGTTGGCAGAATAATTTATTTTGTGTTTAAAGGACAATTCACCCACCTTCAATAATATGTACTCTTCGCAAACATTTTTAGCAATAAATCCCTAAGTATTATTATAGGACTGTATGAATCACAGTGCCTTATGGATTTTTGTTGTTTTGTTTCTTTCTAGCCGCTGTCATGAAAAACAAAAAAAAACAGAACAAACAACAAAATCAACCAAACAAAAAGCTATAGCAGTTTTGCTTTCTTCTTCATGGAGTTTTAATTAATGCTAAAAAAATTGCTCATAATGTTAGAAATTGACATAGACATATATTCAGGTAATCAACATTATTTCAGTTCTTATTGTAAGGGTATGTGTGGCCTATGCCAGTTCATCTTGGCTTGTTCGCCCCACTATA
>NW_005367989.1:3801777-3809483 GCF_000412655.1 Myotis brandtii
ATTAAAAAATTGTTTGTTTGTAATTTAGGCCATAGAAATGTTAGATTTCCACCTTGTACAAAATGATTCTCACATATCTGAATAACAACTTTAAGCTTATCTTCATCTGTCCCTAATGCAATCTTTAGTTACATATGGATTCTACTCTCTGAGAAGCCACAGGAATTTTATTTACTTATTCAGTTCTAATTTTCATTAATTATTTGTAGCTTGCAGAAGAACTACAGATAATATCTCCTCTCATTAAAAAAACTGTAGTGTTCAGAAAATATAACTTGATAATCTAAAAAGCTATCTCTATAAACCAAAATGTGATATAAAATATATATATGCTTTCTGAAACATTAGGTGCACCCAGTGACTTTTAAAAGTTTGGGATATCCAAAGTAACATTTACAGTGTGCCAGGAAAATATCCATATACATGTGGCAAAACTTCTAGTGGTTTAAATGTATGAAAAAATTCCTAAATGTCAGCTGTGAGTCACAGAAAAGCAAGAGTCTATTATTAGTGTTATGGAGAAAGACATTTAAATTTCACATCCCTTATCATTTTTCTTTTGAAAGTTTTATACACACATATTAAAGATTTGCTATTGTAATTAGTTTAATAAATATAAAATGAGTTAAGTTTTAATAATCTAGAGAAAAATATTTTCTGAATTTGAAGTAACAGCCAAAGACTTTCCAGATGCCTGCTCCATACCACATAGTTAAATTTTAAAGCTCTACCATGCCATGATCTCTCTCATAGGCAATGCAGACTTATGGTTGAATAACATAAAGCCTACATTCTTTAGTGACTAACACAATCTAGTAAGTTATATATGCATACAAAGAGGCACCTTAAAGCTACTCAATGTTATAAGGGCAACTATAATAAATTGGTAAATACATGGAAAAAGAAATGGGGGATTATAAATTTGCTTCTAGATTAGAGAAAATCAGAGAGAAATCATATTTGAGTTGGATCTTTAAATTTAGAGTTGTTTTTCTGCATTTTAGATATGTTCAAATATCTGAGGCATTTTTTTTTTCTCTTGAAGCCATACCTACTATGGGTTTATTTCCAGACTGGTTGATTACTAGGTTTGTGGTACAGATAACCATATAGGACTTCTCTCTATCATTAATCTAGAAAATCCCTTCACCTCTCCCTGAATTCCATTTCCTGGATTCCATATCTTCCTCTTTCTTGATTTACAACTCATTTTGCTGCAGACCACCTAGAAGCTTCCTTAGAAAGAATATTAGAAAGCACATTTTTTCATTTTTGGTCTTAAGATGTCTATAGTGATCTTTCATGTTGGAACCATTATTCAGTTGGATAATAATTTTCTCAGTAGAAAATAATTTTACCTGAAAATTTTGAAGGATTTATTTTACATTTTAGCTTATAAAGATGCCATGAAATGACATTCTAACTCCCTATTACCCTTACCATTTATGTATTAGCTATATTTATGTTTTGCTTGTGTCTTTTTGTTTTTCTAGAAACTTTTAAGATCTTCCTTTTATTCCAAATATTAGATGGATTCTAAACATTTAAAACCTTTTCCTTTCCCCTAACTTTGTGCTTTTTCTACACATTATTATCCCTAATTTTGTATTTCAACCTGAAATGTTAAACTTTTATTAGGCTTCTCACCTTTCATTTCTAAGAGTTCTTTCTTGTTTGTTGAGTTTTAAAATTATTTCTATTTTGTTTCAGAGATGCAGTATATTCTTTTATTTCTCTCAGGCTAATAATTTATAGCTATTTGGAAGTTATCTTTTACTATCTGAAAATCTTCATTTTCTGAGTTACCTGAGTTACTTTTTCACCCTTTTATATTGGACTAGGGGCCCAATGCAAGAAATTCGTGCACGGGTAGGGTCCCTAGGAGTGGCTGGTGATCAGAGCCTATCGGGGGGCCTTTCAGTTGCCAACCCGAGGCCTTCCTTCATTACACGCTGCCCCCTGGTGGTCAGCACATGTCATAGCAAGCGATTAGTCTCCTGGTCAAACCCCCCAGGGGGACAATTTACATATTAGGCTTTTATATATATTTTCAGTAATTTAAATTTTTTTTAAATGTGGAAGATCATCTCTAAAATATACAGCAATGCAATGTCCTCTTCACTAAATTCATGAAACATTTGGGTATGTTTCAATAGATTGCCATACTCTAAGCCTGACAATTCATTTCATTCTCTCTCTTTGTTGTGCAATTAATTTTCATAAGCCTAAAATCCATAGTTGGAATTATAGGGACATATGAGGAAAAATGTGTTCAATTAACTATATCATCCATTGAACTCACCAAAGAATGGAGATTTTTATTAGGAAAAATTTGACTTCAAGCATTTTCCCACTATTATTTGCTTCCTTAAACTCACAGTTACCTTCAAAACTGAACTGCTGTCTGTTTTCAGCTTCTATGTTTCCTTAAATTGATTCTAGAGAGCCAAGTAGTCCTAGAATCCCCAAAGACAACTTATTTTTTTCAGTGTATTTGTTTTTAAGTGTGTGATGTTAAGGGCCCTTTTGAAACATTATTTTATTGCTGACATTTTGAAGAAGGCAACTCTCTCTACACTAGTAGTTACCACTATCATTTCGTTTTACAGCCCCCTTTGCAGTAGGAAAAATCATTTACCCGCATTTCAAAGTTGGAGTGAGAGTCAAAAGCACACTTAAAGCAGTGACACTGAGTTTCAAAATTCTAACAATTTCAAAATTTTAGTAACACAACAAAGCCATGAAATGTTCAGGAACCTCCAGCAGACAATATTAGCTCAAACCACTTCAAAATATCCCTAGGGCTTTCCTTGCAGGCTGGATTTTAGCATTAGTTAAGGATCATTGCTGATGAATGTGCATTTCTTGGGCTTTTGGGTAGCTAGAGTACAGGTTTAGGTAACCCCTGGTATGTTTTACTGTGTTTTTTTCTTAACCAAAATGCAGAAATGGTGTAACATATGGAATATTTAAATGCATTATTTCACTTCTTAAAATGACCAAAAAAAATGAAAACCAGGAGTTTAAAGACTAGAGTGAAATATGCAGTAAGCAGTAGGGCTTGTATTTGTTCAGTGTCCAAGCTTGCTGTACTGCTAGTCTTCAATTTTAAATATGAAAGAAAGCGTATTTCATTGTTCTAAACACCAAATTAACTTCCTAGGGGATAATCAAAGTAGTGATTCCATATGTAAACAGCATTTCAAATGACATCCAAGTTAATGAATTCTAAAACCAGATTTCAAGAGATTTTACATAGTTACTTCAAACGTTAGAAAATGTTTATCCTATTTTAAGTTTCCTAAGGAGTATTGTTAAAATTATTTTTATGAATCAATATGAAAATACTTCTTTCATAATTATAATGTGGTCTAGATACTACAATTAATCCATCAGAGGTGTTGTATATTTAGGTATGCATGTACACAGTTGTATAATTTGTGTATATATGGCCATTTTTTTGTTAATCTTTTACATACTAACAATAAGTTTGTGAATTAAGATCTAACCTCTTTCATTAAATTCACTTAGTATCTGCTAGGAAAATCTGATGTATTTGTAATGTATAAGCAATCATTTTTTTAAATGAAGGCTAAATTTACTTAGATATTTATGTCATGCTTCTTTTAATTAAAACTTGGGATAGTTAGTTCTCTCAGACAGAGCAGAAGTAGAAATTGGCAGTTTAATATGTGTTTACTATTAATTACTTAGTGGCAACATTAGTACCTATTGTAGCTTTATGTGCTGAAATAATCTGTGATCTGATATATATACTTACAAATGTATTTCAATGATGTGAAAACTGCATAAGACTATACTAATATCTTTCCAATTCCTGAAATTGTTGGATAAGAGAGTGACAACTAAAGAATCAAGGTTTTATTTAAAATCAGTTACACGTAGGTAGTGGTATAATAAATTGTAAATTTGAATACACTGTCTCTAATCTGGGAGTCCACTAACTGAGATACTTGATAGTAAAGAAACTTCAAACAAGATGTGTAAGTTGCTGCTAGCCACAAGCACATCAATTTTAAAATTTCCTTGAGAGGGATAAAGCTCAGTCCCTGCACATTCATCTATCAATCGACCAAATGCCAGGTCCTTGTTTCAAGGCTCTGAAATGTTCATGCACCTGTGACTCAGCACTCTTACATTTTCAGAGAGAAGAAAACATGATGAGAAACCTACCACTATGTCTACCACAATTCAGGCAGTTAATTAGGAAAAAAAGTCATGTGCTCCATAAAACCCATTCAGTTTTGTGCAGATACATTCAAATAGTTGGCTGATGCCCCCAGAACTAAAACAGACACACAATTACACTAAACCCATATATATTTTACACTACTTTGTCCTAAGATCTATAGCAATAGCAAATGAAATAAAAATCAGTGAGAAGTATTTTTAGCAAACATTTTCACGTTCTTAAAATGTATAAAATAATGGGGCATTGTTGGATAACATACCTAGTTATCTGGAAACAAATATATACTAGTTATTTTATGAAATGAGTATTGGTATTTTTACAATTATTTGAGTAATTTATTTCTTTCCATAAGAAAAGTGTAACTCAGAGCAGGTAATCTATGAAATAAATGGGGAAATAAACATAAAATCATGGAGAAAAGATGAAAGGAGAGAACTGTTATATCTGGGGAGCCAGCCAACCATATGCTAGATTCCACATTAGAATTCGTTTAATCCGTGTGATTGCATTTATTCCTTACGGTAGGTAGCTGTTATCTGATCTGATATTATGAATTGAGAAAAGTTAGGCTTTCGGGTTAAGCTCAATTTCACAAAACTAGAGAGTGAGTCAATCCCATGCTTTTCTAAATCAAAAGTCTATATATTCTGCCCACAACCCCAGGAGAACTGATAAATTAGAATTACTCAAGGGTTCCAAATGCAAACTTCTCTTGTGATTTTTCAGTATATTTAACATATAAAGGAATTTGATCCGCTCGTGGAGAGCATGCCAGTGGGCAGAAACATGCAT
Source organism: Myotis brandtii (assembly GCF_000412655.1). Classification (NCBI taxonomy): domain Eukaryota; kingdom Metazoa; phylum Chordata; class Mammalia; order Chiroptera; family Vespertilionidae; genus Myotis; species Myotis brandtii. The sequence goes on from NW_005367989.1 coordinate 3,806,783, forward strand.
TGTGACAACAGCGAACCTATAATTATGTCACAGAAAAGGAGTTATGCAAGATTTAAATTTTGAGAGGAGGAAACCTGTCCCCGCTAAGTATACTTTAAGCCAGTGGTTCTCAACCTTCTGGCCCTTTAAATACAGTTCCTCATGTTGTGTCCCAACCATAAAATTATTTTCGTTGCTACTTCACAACTGTAATGTTGCTACTGTTATGAATCGTAATGTAAATATCTTATATGCAGGATGGTAGGCGACCCCTGTGAAAGGATTTCGACCACCAAAGGGGTCGCGACCCACAGGTTGAGAACCGCTGCTTTAAGCTGTGCTTCCATGCCTCAAAAACGCAAACTAACAAAGGAGCATTCATTATATTTCCAAACCTTTTTGGGGACAAACCCCCCACAGACACACCAAAGTTGCAGTTGGTCCCACAAATTGCGCCTTACAGCTCAATAGCACGTCAAGGCTAAGATTTGCACCCCAATTAATCACTCCCTTCATATTGGATTATAGGATCCATGGATTTGGACGGGAGAGGAATGGCAATACCTCCTAACACTTGCTGAGAAGGGCTTCACTGTCACTCCCTCTTGAGCCTGTCACCACACACTGGGCAAGGACTGTACCAAGAAGTCTAAGGAGAGAGTGATTTCTAGGAAGTCACTGATGTAAGAATAACGATCAGCAATGGCAAAACACACAGAGAAGAGGCAGGTGAAATGCTGTCAGCAGTCTTGCAGAGGTTGGGGGCAAGCAAACTGTTCTGAACTTTCGTTGGCAGAATAATTTATTTTGTGTTTAAAGGACAATTCACCCACCTTCAATAATATGTACTCTTCACAAACATTTTTAGCAATAAATCCCTAAGTATTATTATAGGACTGTATGAATCACAGTGCCTTATGGATTTTTGTTGTTTTGTTTCTTTCTAGCCGCTGTCATGAAAAAAAACAAAACAAAAAAAACAGAACAAACAACAAAATCAACCAAACAAAAAGCTATAGCAGTTTTGCTTTCTTCTTCATGGAGTTTTAATTAATGCTAAAAAAAATTGCTCATAATGTTAGAAATTGACATAGACATATATTCAGGTAATCAACATTATTTCAGTTCTTATTGTAAGGGTATGTGTGGCCTATGCCAGTTCATCTTGGCTTGTTCGCCCCACTATATTCATTGTCTGTCACTCTCTGCTAAACTTTATACCCTGTGATCTGCAACATCCAGAGCCCCTTAGCCTCCGGCTTACCATTTTTAGTAGCCAGTTGGGAGGTACCACCAGGGGACTTGAGGGGCCGGGGTTGAGGGCCTTGCTCAGCCCTCTGCCAGCCTCAGGATCTGGCATTAGTATCTCCATGGGACCCCAAAATAACACCACTTGGGGAAAAAATATACACAATGTGATATTATAAAATAAGTAACAATTCAGACAATGAGAAATCATTAACAGAAGAGCTAAACAATGACAGCCAAAAGATTAGGTTTCAGAAATATATTCCAATTACGTAGTATCATCTATTGATAAAGGTGGGTTGCAGATTTGATTGTAAGCTTTCAGAGACCACAGGCTCATTTGCTGTGAAGTCAATGACGCTTTAGTTCAGGGCCCCTCACTCACAGAGACCTTCTAAGGCCCTGAAGGGGCCCTAACATGTGTTTACATAATATTTTTGTAAATTTTCCATAAGAAAATATTTCAATTGCTGTCAATTAAGACCACCATCTCCTTCCAAGACAACTTTTTCTCTATCAAATTTTCTCCCTCTTGTTGGGTACCAATAAAATGGCTGGCCACAGGCAATTTGAGACCCAGCAATGGTGAAGATGAGTTATGGATCCATTTAGTTTCAATTTTATGGAATCTAATGTAGTTATAATCATCCCTAGATAGACACAGTCTATTATGCTATTCTTTCCAGCATAGGAATGGATTCCTGGAATCCTCCTACTCTCACTTTCTAGGCATCTTGACATGAAGGTTTTATCACAATAAGAACATCTCCTACCATCCCAGCAGTAGGTAGTGGAGGAGAAAGAATAATTTTGAAATGAATAATACAAGGGTTGAGTTCTATGTGAAATTATTGCAACCATCATGACTATAAAACTCTAAGTGGAGAATTTGGTTCTCATCAATGCCTAGTCAAAACAGAAGTTCTCTGCTATCAGCGATATACTAGTACATGATAAACACACCATAATTTCTTTCCTCTCTCTTATGGATAAGAACTGTATGAACAGAATTTATTAGAACACTTGGGTTTTTAGAACACACACTTATAGCAGTATGACAAACAGCAAGTCCACCTTTGTGAAAAGTTGCATGTTTTATTCATCTCAGCTATCAATAATAAAATACATGCTACAGAAAAGGTTGAATTAACTTTCTATTTTTCTTAGAAAAAATATATAAAATTAATGCCTTATAAAGAGAAAATTAAAATTTTAGAAAAAAATGTTTTAAGGAGCTATCTTAGATAACTGCTAAAAGTATTTTTCTGGATTTCATGACTTTTGTTTCATTTATCAGTTTTTAAAATTTGCATCTTGTTATGAATTTGTTTCCTTCTCTTTAAATATTCATTTTCATGTCTACAATTTTGTATTCTTTTTTTAAAAAATGGCCTTCAAAATTGAATAAGGCTTTGTTCCCACAAAACTTGTGCTTTTTCTTTTTTTTTTCTGCTAAGAACCAAGTAGAGATCAC
>NW_005367989.1:3809529-3821385 GCF_000412655.1 Myotis brandtii
TAAATATAAGTTTCCTTGCACTAGTGTCAGCTGTAAACCCACAGCTAATAATGGAATGTTAATAAAGAAATATTAAACTAATCAGTAATAATGATTGTTTTTAGAAATTTAAAGAATGAATACATATACCTGGGAGAGAAAAAACAGTTTAAAAGTTAAACACAGAATGCTTATATTCAGTGTATGCCCTCTATGTAACACCTACTGTACAGTTTACCTTTTAATTGCGAGTTATTAGGGACATCAATTTAGGACAGAAAAGGCCCTTCATAATCATACAGCAGAGCATGCAAATATATAAAAACTGGTATAATAGATAATATAAACTATAAACTTAAGTGAGTATGAAATATCTTGGCATTTGGGGAAGAGCAAACCAGAGTGAGGGAGGTTGATGCTCTCTCTCCCTGTCTCTCTCTTCCTCTCTCTCATTGCCTTCTTCCTTCCCTCCCTCCAGAAATTGCACCATAAGAAAAATGATAAAATCATCACTCATACTAGATATTTTAGAAATTTTACCTTTTATAGATCTTTGATGTTTGGGTAAATAATACACATTCAACCCAATTAAGCATAGGTACATGGAGGGAAAATCATAATCTCTTATAGTATATAATATTTAAATTTAAAGAATACGTAAAATCTTAAAAATTAAGTCAATCTAAAGTTAACCTTAGTGACCATGAGAAAAAGATCAGGGAGTAAAGAGAACAGAAGGCTTAGAATCAAGTCACCTGCATACTAGTTAAGCTTGTACTTTTGTGACAGTGGGCAAGATCCTTGACCTAAATTTTATCATATCAAAATGATACGGTTCATGCTGGATTTCTTAGGTTCTTTCTCTATCTATGAGCCAAGCCTGACAACTTGGTCATATGAAAGCATCAGCTCTCATGACTTAATTTTCTTTGACAAATTACTCAATCTCCCCTTAACTGGATTTCCCTAAGAGCCAAATAGAGATAACAATATATTACTCTTTCTGAATGTATCTGACAGGAATGGAAAAATATAACAATTGCATTGAAAAACTACATCGTTCTTAAACTAAAATTTAGTGTATTTTAATGAATAATATAGCTCAGAAAAGTCACTTTACAAATGCTAGTATTTAGAGGATAAATAGGCTTGGGAGCCTTCAGATATTTTACACATAAAAACTTAGCATATTATAGTACACTAGAGGTCCAGTGCACAAAATTCATGCACTGGGGGCGGGGGGGTGCCCTCAGCCTGGCCTGCGCCTCTCGCAGTCCAGGACTCCTAAGGGATCGGGCCTAAGCTGGCAGTCAGACATCCCTCTCACAGTCCGGGGCTCCCACAGTCCGGGACCCCTCACTCCTTACCACCTGCCTGCAGCAGAGGCGGGAGAGGCTCCCACCACCACCACTGCACTCACCAGCCATGAGCCCAGCTTCTGGCTGAGCGGCACTCCCCCCTATGGGAGCGCACTGACCACAAGGGGACAGTTCCTGAATTGAGCATCTGCCCCCTAGTGGTCAGTGCGTGTCATAGCGACTGGTCATTCCACCATTTGGTCAATTTGCATATTAGGGTTTTATTACATAGGATTAGCATCCTCATAGCACTCTCTTTATTTTTCACAGAACTTATCAAAATTCCTAGTTGTATATTTATTTCTATAAGTTACAGTTTTCTCCTCTGCAAGGTAAGCTTCATGGTGAGTGGTATATAATAAACACACGTGTGTTTACTGATTATTCATGAATCAATGAATGGATGCTGGCTAATACCGTGCCGAATTCCAGTAATAATATAGAAACAAGCATGGCTGCACAATTGTTCCTTTGAGGAGGAGTCATCTAGCTTACTTCCACAGTAAAGACACAATTTATAGCAAAAATACATGGTTTAAAATGTATGTTATATTTAAAGACCTGCAGAAAGAGAAATTCCATAATCTTCCACAATAATCCATTATTCATGTCACCAAGAATATTAAAAAATTGTTTGTTTGTAATTTAGGCCATAGAAATGTTAGATTTCCACCTTGTACAAAATGATTCTCACATATCTGAATAACAACTTTAAGCTTATCTTCATCTTTCCCTAATGCAATCTTTAGTTACATATGGATTCTACTCTCTGAGAAGCCACAGGAATTTTATTTACTTATTCAGTTCTAATTTTCATTAATTATTTGTAGCTTGCAGAAGAACTACAGATAATATCTCCTCTCATTAAAAAAACTGTAGTGTTCAGAAAATATAACTTGATAATCTAAAAAGCTATCTCTATAAACCAAAATGTGATATAAAATATATATATGCTTTCTGAAACATTAGGTGCACCCAGTGACTTTTAGAAGTTTGGGATATCCAAAGTAACATTTACAGTGTGCCAGGAAAATATCCATATACATGTGGCAAAACTTCTAGTGGTTTAAATGTATGAAAAAATTCCTAAATGTCAGCTGTGAGTCACAGAAAAGCAAGAGTCTATTATTAGTGTTATGGAGAAAGACATTTAAATTTCACATCCCTTATCATTTTTCTTTTGAAAGTTTTATACACACATATTAAAGATTTGCTATTGTAATTAGTTTAATAAATATAAAATGAGTTAAGTTTTAATAATCTAGAGCAAAATATTTTCCGAATTTGAAGTAACAGCCAAAGACTTTCCAGATGCCTGCTCCATACCACATAGTTAAATTTTAAAGCTCTACCATGCCATGATCTCTCTCATAGGCAATGCAGACTTATGGTTGAATAACATAAAGCCTACATTCTTTAGTGACTAACACAATCTGGTAAGTTATATATGCATACAAAGAGGCACCTTAAAGCTACTCAATGTTATAAGGGCAACTATAATAAATTGGTAAATACATGGAAAAAGAAATGGGGGATTATAAATTTGCTTCTAGATTAGAGAAAATCAGAGAGAAATCATATTTGAGTTGGATCTTTAAATTTAGAGTTGTTTTTCTGCATTTTAGATATGTTCCAATATCTGAGGCATTTTTTTTTCTCTTGGAGCCATACCTACTATGGGTTTATTTCCAGACTGGTTGATTACTAGGTTTGTGGTACAGATAACCATATAGGACTTCTCTCTATCATTAGTCTAGAAAATCCCTTCACCTCTCCCTGAATTCCATTTCCTGAATTCCATATCTTCCTCTTTCTTGATTTACAACTCATTTTGCTGCAGACCACCTAGAAGCTTCCTTAGAAAGAATATTAGAAAGCACATTTTTTCATTTTTGGTCTTAAGATGTCTATAGTGATCTTTCATGTTGGAACCATTATTCAGTTGGATAATAATTTTCTCAGTAGAAAATAATTTTACCTGAAAATTTTGAAGGATTTATTTTACATTTTAGCTTATAAAGATGCCATGAAATGACATTCTAACTCCCTATTACCCTTACCATTTATGTATTAGCTATATTTATGTTTTGCTTGTGTCTTTTTGTTTTTCTAGAAACTTTTAAGATCTTCCTTTTATTCCAAATATTAGATGGATTCTAAACATTTAAAACCTTTTCCTTTCCCCTAACTTTGTGCTTTTTCTACACATTATTATCCCTAATTTTGTATTTCAACCTGAAATGTTAAACTTTTATTAGGCTTCTCACCTTTCATTTCTAAGAGTTCTTTCTTGTTTGTTGAGTTTTAAAATTATTTCTATTTTGTTTCAGAGATGCAGTATATTCTTTTATTTCTCTCAGGCTAATAATTTATAGCTATTTGGAAGTTATCTTTTACTATCTGAAAATCTTCATTTTCTGAGTTACCTGAGTTACTTTTTCACCCTTTTATATTGGACTAGGGGCCCAATGCAAGAAATTCGTGCACGGGTAGGGTCCCTAGGAGTGGCTGGTGATCAGAGCCTATCGGGGGGCCTTTCAGTTGCCAACCCGAGGCCTTCCTTCATTACACGCTGCCCCCTGGTGGTCAGCACATGTCATAGCAAGCGATTAGTCTCCTGGTCAAACCCCCCAGGGGGACAATTTACATATTAGGCTTTTATATATATAGATTCTTAACATTAGATATTTTTTTAAATGTACTTAAGAGTAAATCACTGAATATGTTGATTGGAAACTGTGTAGGATGTGTCCAATCAGTGGGATTCACAGAAATGCAAATCCAACTTTTCCACTGGAGACATTCAACATTCAAGCATGTGAAGGTCTTTTGTCTTAGGCTGGTTCAGTTTCTGTTTGGTCTTTCCCTGAAAAGTATACATGGTACCAATATTTGGGGTCAAATGGAGTAAGAGAGGGAAGGATGGTCTCACTCTTCACATATTTCCATCCTCTGTTTTGTCCAGCATGTTACTCTTCCTTACTATGACTGTGGGAGCCAAGTCCAAATGCCTTGATTCTATACTTCTGTATTTTCAAAGTACACAAAAGTATAAGCTCTTAACTTTTAAAGATTGGGTATTAAAACCAGGGAATTTTATGGTGATTTTAATAAGTAGTATTAACTTAAAACTAAATTATATAGTTATATGGTAGATGGCATCAGTTCTACTCCAAAAAATAATCTATTTATGTGTAGCCAATCTAATGTAAACATATACTTAAATTTTTTTTCTGAAAAACATCCCCTATTAGAAGCTCTCATAATTGCAATTTATATCATATTGCTCTCATTTTTCTCCCAATGGAAATCAAGTTCCTCTTAATAAGGGCTGTATTAAAAGTAAAGTAATAAAGGCTAGATTAAAAGAGAGGGCCTAATTAAAAGTAGGCCAGACATGTCAATTCAGATTTCAATGACCCCATTATAAAGCATAAGATTAAATCTTAAGAAATGGTTATATTCTGAATTTACATGTTGATGGTCTAAAAAATACACCTTTTGTACCTTATACCTTTTTTGCCTCTAACATGATTATTATAAAAAAGCTGATTGAGCTTTTTCTTTTTTTTTTATTTTACTAAGTGAGAACTGTAACAAAATACACAGTGGAATTAAAACTAAGAAGCAGCCAGCCAGGAAATGCATTGTGTAGGCTCAGGAACAAAAAGATCAATAAATAAAACAGACAAGTAGATAAATGAAGTAAATTAAATCCAGAGTGACAGAAAAAAACTAGAGGGCAGACAGGAGAGCTATCAAGAAACTATACTGGAACATTACAAATTATTCTAAGACACTATGAATGATAACAAAACAATGACTGCAAACTAACATTCCAGAGCTAGATGTATCCCACATCTGCACTGCCACATGTTGCAAAATTTAAATTTCATATAAAATCTAGATTTTCAGCTTGCATTGATAAGGCAACACTTGCCCCCATTTCCAAATGACAGCAATCATTTGGAGCTAAAAGCAGATGTCCCCTCCAGACAGTTTATTGGTGTTCTCACCACTCACACAATGTAGGCATCCCCATGCACTTACACCTGGCACCCGTTAGCCAGTTTTGTCCCTGCGTGGCCCATATACTCCATCATTGCATGTGCTATGCCTTCTGGGAGGCATCTGCACAGACAGAAGAACATTATCTTAAAGGTTAAATGTAGGAAAGTATTAGGAGGTTTTTATAAATGTAAGTCAGAGACGATATCACTCCTCTGCTCAAACCCTCCTTTGGCCCCACATCTCAGTTGGAATGGAAACTAAAAGCCTTATAAGATCAACACAAGACCAGCTGCCAGACTCTGAAATTATTCTTAATTCCAGTGACCTACTCAATATTTTTAATAAACATTTAATTAATATGAAGAAATGCATATTCACTGTAGAAAAAAATTAAAATATAAATCATGTAAATGGAAAAAAATCCTCATAATTCCATAGTCTATAATAATCACTATGCTGGTTGTTATTTATTTTTTATTTTTAAAAATTACCCAATGAATTCATCTCTTTATTGCATGTTGCTATTTTTAAAAAATGGACAATCTCATAACTAATACAGATTTTTTTTTCTTGATCCTATAACAACAGTCTTGCACCTAAAGGCTAAGTGGTTCCAAGCACTAAGCTAATAAGATACAAGACATATAATTATGTTTACAAATTATAATGCTTTTTCTTTTTGGCATGAATTAAAAAACAACAACATAAAAGTTTAAAATACACAACCAAGAGGAAAAAAAGAGGCTACTTACACCAGCACCAATTTAAAAAAGTAGATTATTTTCTCAACAATGGCACATGGAATTACCTGCACACAGCTTTTGGGGACAGAAACCAAAAATGAAAATGGCAAAGGAGGCCAGCCAGGATGGCCACCTCAAAATGAGGATGATTAGAAAGGGCAACAGAAACATGACACACAAGCTTGTGCTTTGATGTGACTCTCCATCCACTTGCCTATTCTTTAAACTGTAAAACAAAGCCATTTTCAAAATACAGTTCCAAAACAGCCAGACCAAACTTCCCATGCTATAAATAGAAAAGGATCTACAAAGAGCACTTTAGCTAAGGAATAGACAAATCTGTCAGCATATCCTCCTCCTCCTCCTCCTCTCTAAATTTATTTTTTTATCCTCATCCAATGACATGTTTACTGATTTTAAAAAGATATGAAGGGAGAGAGAGAAACTTTGATGTAAGAGAACAACATCCGTTGGTTGCTGCCATATGAGCACCAACAGGGAATGGAATCCACAACCTTTTGGTGTACAGGATGATGCTCCAACCGAGCTACCTGGGGCCACGGCTCTCCAAGCCTTTTTTGAGCAAAGTCTCCATCTATGCTGGTTGTTTTAATACATGTATCCAGTTGTTAATCTGATTCTTAAAATTTAATTATAAGAATGATGCAAATAAATTTACCATGCCAAAATTTTTATTTATTTATTTTATTTCTTTATTGATTAAGGTATTACATATGCGTCCTTATCCTCCCATTCCCCCCCCACCCCCCTACTTGTGCCCTCACCCCCCTAGTGTCTGTGTCCATTGGTTATGCTTATATGCATGCATACAAGTCCTTTGATTGATCTCTCCCCCTTCCCCCCACCCTCCTCTGCCTTCCCTCTGAGGTTTGACGGTCTGATCGATGCTTCTCTGTCTCTGGATCTGTTTTTGTTCATCAGCTTATGTTGTTCATTATATTCAAAAATTTTTTTAAATCATCTTTATTTTATCGCTATTTCATATTGAGTTATGATATATCATACTTATTGCCCAAATATTTAGGCATCAGCTTTCATAAAAATGTTTATTAACTTCTCAGATTATCTAAGTAAAGTAGATTATGGGAATAAGAATTACAAACAAAATGATTTAAAAATGTATAGGCAATCCAACTTACATGATTCCTGCCTGCAGTATCTTAAGACTTAATCTAACCAACATTGGCTATTTTTATTTAAGAATCTTTCATTTTAATTCTGTGGAGTAATACATACTTAAATATTTTGTTATGGTTTCTCCCTTTGCTTTTTATGGTAAAAATCCCATTGCCACTAAGACAAGATAATCACAAACATTTCTTTAAGAATAATTGCTTATTATTTTGTGGGGTTTTTATAAATGCATTAATACTTATGAAACTTCATTTGGTATATAATGGAGTGAGTTTCAAAAACTAACTTCATTTTCTTACAATTAATTTGTGCAAAGTATTGCATGACTGAAAAAGTTTTCAATATAAATAAAATATTAAAGTAATTAATTATTCTAAATAAATATTGGTATTTTCTTAGGTTTAACTTCAATCTTCAGGCTACTCTGATTTTCTTCATTTATATATACTTTTTCTTCAAGGAAATTCTAATTTGGGGGTAAAATAAAATAAGATAAAACTATTTCAAGTAAAACAGACTGTATGAATTGCACACTTGAAGTACTTTTTCTGGTGCTTCTAGAGAACTCAGACTAATAAGAATGAAAAAGAATTGAACATGAACTTTTTAAAATAATAACTGAGAGAAACAGCATACTTGTTTTCTGAGTTCTTGATTCTGCTGATACAGTAGTCCTGAAATGTGCTTTCATTTATATGAATGTTCCAGGAAATTGCAATTTTCTCATTTAAGTGCCAACAGGTTGCATTTAATTTAAAATATGTCTCCAAAAAATTTTGGAAACAAATTTTTTCATTTTTTAAAACTATGCATACTCAATATATCATCAATGTTTCTTACTTATGTCGCCATTTTGCCCACCCAATAATGAACTGAACTGTAATGTAAGCATTGTTCTGAGACTAGGAATTACAATGGTGTCATTTGAAGGGGTTAGGTTCTGGGTGCAGACAATACTTGGTTTTAAATCCAGATGCCCCTGTGTAATTTGAGAAGTCACTTACTTCTGGAACAATGCAATTTTCCCTTGGGAATTAGAAAAATAGCTTTTCCCTAAACTATAGAGTGTTTGGAAGATTTTATATAGGCACTGTCTGCCACATGATGTGGGATTATTACCATGATAGTTTTTTACTACCTCTAATCTGAAAAATCAGACCACCATGATTATTAGAACATTTGCAAATTGTCAATCAATGCTCAAAACAGCTTGAAACCATCCTCTGATAAACTGAGGATCTGTAGGACCAACCACTATGACGACCACCCCATCCTGATCACAAACTTTGTTCCTTTATCCAAATATCCAGGTGTTAAATGGTTGAATGGCTATGAATTTGACCTCATTAAAAGAAACATATTAACTTAAATGCATTGCATTTCAACAAATTTTGGAAAAGTTTGATGTTTTAGAATAATGACACAATTCACTGAAGAGATTTTTGTCTTAGAGGAAAAAAAAAAAACCCAAATGAACAAAACAATACCAAAAAACAAACAAAAAACCTATTGCTTCAAAAATGTCCTAATATATTTTCAACTTCATCACTGAGATAACTTACATTTAATTTCTGGTAAAATAATAATGTTACAGAATTAGAGTAGAACTTCAGTTTAGTTAGATAATAGAGTAAGAAAGTCATAAAGAACTGAAAAAGCACTGTTCCATGTAATAATTTAGAGATTTCAAAGGCTATTATTTTTAACTACTACAGATTAGCAAGAGCTGCAAATGTAATGAATAAGAAAACAGGTGCACTTATCCCACAGTCTTGAATCTTTTTCTTTTTTGGATGCCTTTAAAACATCCAATTGAAATCAACCTTAGCCTCTATGCTATTTCCCCATATTACCAATAAATGGATCTCTTACATTCTATTTAAGGTACGGGATATGAGATCTGAGTATCTGATGATAACTTTACAACGCCACAGTTTTGAAATAAAAAATAAATTTAGCAATATTTGAATTTCCAAATTATATATATAACATATATATATATATGGTTGTTCTTATTGCCCTATTAATAGGTATTTGAATGTATGCCCCAAAGGAGAGGTAAACTATGTGACCAATTGCAACTGATTTCATTTAGGTCCTCTGGCTCCTGATCCCTAGGCTTAGAAATTAATTTCTACCCTGTTGGGTTGCTCTAGTTATTCCACTCAGAGTGGAACCTCAAAGGCTTTAGGATTAAAGGAACTGAATCACTCTTACCAAGGTTAAACAGCTCTACCACATTTCAAATATGCTAAGAGTCCAGAGTGCTATACAGCCCATTAGCAAAGTGTATAGCTGGGCCTGCCCTTCAGCACTCATTTCAAACTGCCCCTCTCTCCACTCCGTCTACTGTTAGTCTCTTTCATTCTTCACTGTGCTTTGTTTGTATAGCTCTATTTTTAACTGCATCAATCTTTCCCTCTTCCTTATTTTTTCTGGTCTCCAGATTATTGAATTTTCCTTTTTTCCAGCTTTATTAAGGTATATTTGGCAAGTAAAACTTGTATGTGTTTAAGGCATACAATGTGATGTTTTGATATATGTATACATCAAATCCTATATAATAAAAGGCCAGTGACCACAATGGCGTAAGGACCAGAACGACTGATTGACCAGTCACTATGAGATGCATTGACCATCTCTCAGTCCCTCCCCCCAGCCCAAAGGCTCCAATCGCTGGATGGCCCACGGGGAACCGTGGGGAACCGTGTGGTGGCAGTGGGGCGGGACTGGGGACTGGCAAGTACTAGGGACTGGTGAGTGGGTGGAAGGCAGACCTCTTGGTCCCTCCCCCCGGCCCACAGGCTCCCATCACTGGATGGCGATTGGTGAACCATGGGGAACCAGGGTGGGTGTCAGTGGTGGGGCAGGACTGGGGACTGAAGATGGCCCTGATCACAGGCTAGGCCTAGGGACCCTACTATGCACAATTTTGTGCTCTGGGACTCTAGTATGGAATAATTACCACAATCAAGCTAATTAATATACCCATCACCTTACATAGTTATGATTTGTTTCTGATGATTCTCTTAGCAAATTTCAAGTATATGATATAGCATTATTAACTAGCATTACCATGCTGTACATTAGATCTCCAGACAGTATTTGCCCTATATAACTGAAACTTTGTTCCCTTTAACCAACACCTCCCCCATTTCCATCACTCCCCAGCGCCTGACTACCACAATTTTAGTCTCTACTTTTATCAATTCCACATTTAAAGGGAGATCATGTAATATTTGTTTTTCTGTGACTAGTTTATTTCATTTAGCATAATGTCTTCCAGTTCATCCATGTTTTTTTCAAATGGCAAGATTTACTTCTTTTTCAAGGCTGAATAATATCCTAGTGTATGTATACCTAATAATTTTTATCCATTCACCCATCTTCAGATGCTTAGATTGTTTTCATAGCTTGGATATTGTGAATAATGTTGCAATGAACATGAAAGTGCTGATAACTCTTTGAGATTCTATTTTATTTCCTTTGGGTATCTACCTGAAGAGGGATTGCTGGGTCATACAGTAGTTGTGTTTTTAATTTTTTGAGGAACTGCCAAACTGTTTTCCCTATGGCTGGACCAATTTATATTCCACTAACAGTGTACAAGGGCTCTCTTTTTTCTATATCTTCACCAACATACTATCCAAAAAGAAAATCATGAAAATAATTCCATTCAAAATAGCAAGTAAAAAGTATAAAATACTTAGGAATAAACTTAAAGATTTAAAAGACTTGTACAATGAAAATTATAAAACATTAATGAAGAAAATTAAAGACACATAAATGTAAAGATATCCCATGTTAATTGATTGAAATGATTAATATTGTATAAATGTCCATACTACATATAGTGGTCTACAGATGAAATGCAATCCCTATCAAAATCTCAATGGCATACTTCACAGTAACAGAAAACACAACCTTTAAGTTTATATGGAACCATGAAGGAGCCAGAAAAGCCAAAGCAATTGAACAAGAACAGAGATGGATGCATCATACTTTCAAAATATATCATGGGGAAAAATAGAAGATGGCGGCATAGGTAAACACTGGAAATTGCTGCCTCCCACAACAACTTCAAAAATACAACGAAAAGACAAAATGGACATCATCCAGAACTACAGGAAGGCTGGCTGAGTGGAAATTCTACAACTAGAAGGAAAGAGAAAAGCACACTGAGACTCAGAGGAGCTGCGGAAGTAAAGTGCAGAGGTACGGAGGCTCAAGCACGCACGCGCGCGTGGGAAGGGGCTGGCACCTGAGGACATGGCTGTCTTTTTGAAAGTAAAGTGCAGAGGTACGGAGGCTCCAGCACGCACGCGCGCGCGCGCGCGCGGGAAGGGGCTGGCACCTGAGGACTTGGCTGTCTTTTTGAATCGGGAGGGAGTCACAAGCTCCCGACTGCTCTGAACTCCGGTTCTGAGATGTCTCTGGGGACCCAGGACTCATACGGGGAGAAACTGTGTCTGGCAGCGGGCGGAACTTGGAACTTGAGGGCGGCTTTCCCTTAGAGGTGCTTGCAGCAATTACCGGGACACTGAGGAGAGCGGCCCCTTAGGGCAGGGCTGAGGAGCAGCCATAGCTGCTTGCTCCACCCTGTTGATTCC
>NW_005367989.1:3824104-3829391 GCF_000412655.1 Myotis brandtii
ATTTTTTTTTTACATGGTGTTAAAACTATTTAGTGTTTACATTTTCTGTTTTCAATTTTTTTTCTCCATGGAAAAATAACTAAATTGTGTGGGGTTTTTTTCTTTTGATGATATATTTCTTTTGCACATATTCCCAAGTTTCTTGTTTGCTTATTTCTCTATTGAAAATAATGTTGACCCCCCTGCTTATCAGAGTCACTGTGATCAGTACAGACTGAGGTTACAAATGGAAAGATTCATTAATCTGGAAGATAGGGTTGACTAATATTTGCCAATAAAAATGTGAGTGGATGTGGCACTTCTGGTTCATAAGAAGAAGGTGTGCCTTCTCTACAAGCTTTTTTCCCCCTACTTAGATGTAAGAGGCTCCATATCCCTAAGGGACATAGAGCCACAAGGAAGGAATCTGAATTTTTGTGTCACCCCCTAAAGGAAAGCCACCCACAAACCAGAAATATTTTCACTGAAATGTTACATAAGCAAGAAATACAATTCTACTGTGTTCAGCCACTAAAACTTGGGAATTTGCTACAAAGGCAAACATTACCCAAAGTAATATGCTATTGATCCCTATGATTTTCTTTTACTAGACTTGAATATTTTCATAGCAATCTAACAAATATTTAACTTTATTCAAGTGCCTCCTATACAATTTGAAAGTTACATAATTCTGAAATAAAGACCTATTTTAAAGAATTATCATAGAAAATATAAAAACCTAAACAATTAATTAAACAGATAGGAATCTGAAAGAAATGGAGTTAAGAAAAGCCATCTGCAGTCATGTGCATACACCAAAAACATTTGTCAAGTAAGTCACTGGAAAACTTGAAATAATATCCTTGTTTAAATGGTTATTATTATTATTGTTGTTGCTGTTTCTTTGATTTTGTTATTAGCATTATTATTTTAATTGGCAAATTCTAGATTTTAACTAAATCCTGAAATTAATGGAGTGTTAAAATTTTTATAATGCTAACAATCTTGAGTATCAAAAATCATAATAAACTTAAGGAGTATAAGCAATTCATATAAAGGATAGATGCGAAACTGGCTGTTAGATCCAAGAGGCAAGAATCCTGAAAATAATGATTTGAACCTGGGTATGTTCAGATCTTTTACTCCATTCAACCTTCCGCTGATCAAACACATTCACATTCCAAGTAAATTCAAACTTTTTTTAAAATCAGTTTTTCAGCAGAGATAACAAACTCAAAAGTTCACAGGGGCAAGAGAGTGGCCCATGTCTATGGGTTATACTTCCTGGGGATGGTGGGCCTGTGATAAAATGGAGGAGGCTGTGCCCCTGTAAAGGGAGCAGCTGCCCCAGGCTCCAGGCAATTGTCCTGTAGTTATGATGGTCTAGTGTTTTTGAATCATCTGATCTTCTAGTTTTCCAGAAAAACTAGAAATTCAATGCTGCATACAAAATTAAATTAATTATTAAACACTGGGAGGCAACCAAAATATGTGGTGGATGCAGCCCAGATCTGTCTTCTAAAGCTCTACCTCTATGTAAACAACTGAGAATGTTTTTTAAAATTAGTGAAGAAAGTAAAAAGCAAAGGCCATTCAGGAGCAAAGATACTTTGGCCTCTTTTGATTCAGCATGACTTAAAGAGACAAAATGGCATTTTCTATTAATGAATAGATTCTCAATATTGGTGGTGGTTTCTTTCAGGATGATATCTCAGGCCATCAGATTTATTTATTTATTTTCATGTAAGTGAATAAAGAAAAAGTAAAGAAATCTGGATGCATTTTTCATGTAGCCCTCTTTATTATTACTCAAAATTACTTTTAAAATTCCTATGGTTCCATTTACACCAATAAATTCTAAATATTCCCTTGAAACATTCAGGTGAGGAAGAAAAAGGTAAAAAGGCAAAATAGTAACATCCCATGAATAAGATTCTGAATTCCAGTCTGAAGTAATAAGAAGGAAATAAGTAAATAATTCTTAAGAAAGGTGAGAGTTATCAAAGATTTGTACCCAACCACGACTAGTAGAAAGGTACTAAGGACAAATCTTTTACTTAAATATTTATATGCAGCATAAAAAATACATTCTCAGTTTTACATAACACACATATTGTTCTGGACTTTAAGAAGTACAAATATCTGAATAAAAGACACAACAAAAACTTGCCAATATAAGGTAAGTATTCTTGCCAAAATTTAATGTATGAAGTACTTATTCTTTATGTGTACTCTTTGCCAAAAAGAAAAGCATTTATTTAAGATTACTGGTAACGAAGAGCAAGATGTGATTAAAATAAACAATATTCTGAAACAGTTGGCTCCTGAGTAACTGCATTATTTTTTTAATTAAATTAGGGTCTATCAGGATTTAGAATAAGCTTATCCTTTTAAGGAAGTTACTTTCATTTAAGTGTAGGTTTACTAGACTCAAAACCCTTGGTAACTTAGAAATGTTGCCTGACTCAAGTAATATGCACATAGCTGCATCATCAATTCAACACACATACGTTAAAAAGCACATTATACCAAGATCTATGGAAGATATAAAAGTAGTAAGATACTGTCACCATCCTAGGGGATTTTACAGTTTAGCTAGGAGTGGAAACCCACAGAAATATTATAAACAAAATCAAGTGCATAATAACATAGCTTGAAACAGATTCATAACATAGGTAGGTGCTTAAACAGCAGTGCTTTGGCTATGAGTTAGCTTTATTACAATTTCATTATTGCATTAGCTTTTAGAAAGATAATACCATTCATAAAATGGCACACTTTCATTTGGAAAAGAAACAAAAAAATGTGAAGGGCAATTTTAAAAGAGGGTACTATTTAGGTCAAAACATTTTGAGTAAACATGTATAATGTATTTTTTATACAAATGTTAAAATAGGACAAAGACAATAAAGCAATGTTTGGTGAGTGGAAAACAAAATGGTGAGTTGGCAAAGAGAATGGACCTTTTCATAATTCTATAAACTTTTAAAATTTTATTAGAAATCTAATTAGAAACAAATAAAGGAAATCATCAAAGGGCAGCATGACTTTAAACCTGAACTTTAAATCTGCAGCAATAAATCATCAATTTATTATGTATATTCTTTATGTTCTCTTCTTTGTACTGATTACCAGCAAGATGAAAGCTGGGAAGAGGGAATGTCAATGTGTCAGATTAAGGAGGATGGAGGTGTCAGGGCCCAGGGCAGGCTGTTTTTAGATATTCCACTGTGGTGTATTATGTCAAACTACAACCACCTGAAAAACAGCAGGAGCAGGAAGAGATTTCTGACTCTCTCCTGTCTCCCTATGAAAGAAAACCTTATCACAAGAGTTCTAAAATCCAGCATAAAAGGCCTGCAAAGCCTTATTCAAGCCCAAGACTTTGTAGTGCCTTACTCAAGCCCAAACTTCATTTGTATTCCTCATTAATGAATATCCAAACCTTGCTTAGATTCCTTATGAACACTAATTTATTTGTTCTGTCAATTTCTCACAAATGTTTTGCTTCTTTGTCTGAAAAGTATGAAAAGGTGCCCAGTGTGAACATTTCTTTGGGTCTCATATTATGATCTGAGCATCATATTTGGTTCTTCTGTGTGCATGCATTAATTGTGCGGTTTTTTATCTTCTTAATCTAGTCTTGTGTCATTTTTGTTATTTCATTATTGGTCCAGCCATAACAACTAAGGAAGGGTAGAAGAGGGGAATTCTCCCTCACCCCAACAGAGGTTATTTTTCTCCCAGCAATTCCTGCAATTTCTAACTACGAGTTCAGAGGAAAATAGTAACTTACCCTGGCAATACCAATTGTTTGTAACTAAACCGTATTAAAGTTAGATTTGGCTTATATTAAATTTCAAAATTTGTGAAATTAGGCAGGTGAGGACATCCTCAAACACAGAATCCCAAACCTTAACTTTAAACTAACTTTTCTATCTTATCTCTTACTCTTATCTACACACTGTGTCCCAGGCAAAACCTAACTCATTTATGAACCCTAAGCATGTTCCTCTGCTCTTCCAATACAGTTTTTGAAAAACATATGATTTGAAGCTAAAACCACTCACTTGGCTTTTAACGTTGCCTCTTGTACTTAACTGGTTCTGGTACTCTGACAAAAAAATTATTCACCTGAGCTATTATTTCCTTGTCAGGCTCAGTGAATGTGGTTCTATTTTCCCTTCTGTTCTCTGTACCTCTGTTCTCTTGCACAAACTGTGCCTCTGCACAGAATTGCCTCTTCTATAACTATGGTGAAATCATAGGTGTCCTCAAGATCCAGCTCATACATCACCTAAAGTTGAAACCATCCTTCCCCCTGCATAATAAACCAAGAGCTGAACCATTATCACTGCTCTCTCAAGGTGCACCGAAATTCTAGTTCTTTTATCATTTCTTCTATATTTGCTTTGTCAGCCCCAATAGATGGTAAATGTCCCAGAACTAAAAAAAATAAGACCTTTATTTGACTCTCCCCTGTGACACCAAGTTAATTTGTTTATACAAATTTGTATAAACATAGTTTTATTTGTAGCTATTTGTTTTTACTTATATCTACTTGTTATATATAGCTATCTGTGGTGAAAATAACATTGCTTTCTTCAAGGTCTTATAATATGTCACATCTACTAAAATTCTTTCACGTTTACAATCATGTTATGCTGCACATAATGCATGTTTACACCTAAAATGTTTGGACAGAATTCCAAATAAAAATTAATCAAATGAAGCACATGATTAATGTCAGAAAATCCTTCCTTTCTCTATATAAATAAGATGCCAACTCCTCAGACATGACATCCTAGGAGAAATTGCCTCTTGCATGGTGTCTTAAGGTCATCATACTCAATGGTTCTAAAAATAGATATGACATGCTTTCCAGGGAAATCCTAAGTAATAGAGATATTTATAAATAACTTTGGCTTTGGACTTTGAAGGGTGCCTGTTATTTTAAAGTATAAAGCATCCGATGATTTTACACAGTCTTTCCTCAGGCTACTATAGTTTTGGCAATTCTTGGAGCAATTGTTTCTACTAAAACCAGAATAGGAAATAGAAAGTTCCTGCATGCTCTAAGTTTGGAGTGTAAAGATTTGTTCTATGCCAGCATCAGTGAAATAGAATGTGGAGCCTGTTTCAGGGGAATTAGGCCACAAATTTGAAAGCAAGGAGGAAAAATAAAACACACACACACACACACACACACACACACACAAAACACCTTCCCAAGTTCACTAAAGGGTGAAAAAAAAGGGAAAAAGGGAATACTCCTTTTTAAAAGAAACTGGGGTGGGGGGGGGGCTTG
>NW_005367989.1:3829402-3846079 GCF_000412655.1 Myotis brandtii
TCTTGTTCATCTCTGAAATCTAGGGCAATGGCAGGAGAAAAATTGGTAGGATAACCCAAGTGACAATCCTCTTAGGTTCCCAGTAACACTTACAAGTTAAAGTTTATTCTTTTTTAATATATTATATTATTTTATTTTTTCCGTCACCATTTATTCCCTCTATGCACTCTTTCCCCTCCACCCATTCTTTGACTATCCTGAGCCTCCCTTATTTGAGGAAAACTGCCCTGTCTGGGTAATCAGGGTCCAGAGCCAATTCCTCTCAGGAGAGCATAAGCACTGTATTTCTTGATATACTAGTATGAGTTAATCAGTTATCAATTTGAACACTAATTATATCTTTTTACTAATAATACTAATAATACTTTTTACTCTTAATACTAAGAGTATTACTAATATAAGTGTTGATGGACTCCTTTATCAAATTGTAAGCCAGCTCAAAATTCATAAAAGTGAAAACAATTACCAAAAGAAAAGAACTGATGCTGATTGTAGTAGATGCAGTGAATTGTAATGCAGCAACCCTCATACCTTCTAAATAAGTTCTGGTACCAATTCCAATGTGGTGGTGGTTGGGAGGGGGTTCCCCACACTAACAAGCAATTCTTGGGACACCAGCTGGGTGTCCTACAATTCAACTCCGTTCTGGCACTACCTACCAAATGATAGCATCAGATTCCATAGGTTAAGGATTCAGTTTTACAAGACTGCCTCCTCCTGACTTCTGAGGTCAACTGCAAGCCCAGGTGTTACTTGTGCTAACTGGCTATAAATTAGAGACTCCCAAGACCCCTCTTCGGGTTCCATTAATTTGCTGGAGTGGATCACAGAACTCAGAGCAACATTTTACTTACTAGGTTACAGATTTATTATAAAAGGATTTAACTCAGGAACAGTCAGACTAAAGGTATGTTTAGGGAAGGTCTGGGGAAAGCGCAGGGAGCTCAAGCCCTCTCCAAGTGCACGACTCTCCCAGCACTCCAGGTGTTCAGCAAGCCAGCTTTCCTACCAGGAGTTCAGGTCTATAGTGAAGTTCCAGCCCTCTAAACCAGCGGTTCTCAACCTTCCTAATGCCGCGACCCTTTCATACAGTTCCTCATGTTGTGGTGACCCCCAACCATAAAATTATTTTCGTTGCTACTTCATAACTGTAATTTTGCTACTGTTATGAATCGTAATGTAAATATCTGATATGCAGGATGTATTTTCATTGTTACAAATTGAACATAATTAAAGCACAGTAATTAATCACAAAAACAATATGTAATTATATATGTGTTTTCCGATGGTCTTGGGCGACCCCTGTGAAAGGGTCGTTCGACCCCCAAAGGGGTCACGACCCACGGGTTGAGAACCGCTGCTCTAAACACTAGGCTGGCTCACCATCTTTAGGTTACCTAAAAGCTTTCTAAATGACAACTCATTAACATAACAAAAGACATCTTTTGTTTCTTGTCAGGGGAAATTCCAAGAGTTTTAGGAGCTCTGTACCAGAAACAGGGTTGAAGACCAAATATATTATTCTCATTATAAATCACAATATCACACCTTCCTAATCTGAGTTTCTGTACCGTAGATTTTGGAGAACTAAAATCAACATTTCTCAGACTTTCCTGTGAGGAGGGTTCTCCGTGTAATTTAATTTCAGCTTATTGGACACCATTATACAAGTGTGGGAAAGAGATGCTGTCCGCCATAAGGATGCCATGAAAGCATTTTGTCTTTCAGGGCACTGGTCCATTAGTGATAGTAAGACTTAGCATGGGGCTTCAGTGTTTGGCTCCAGCAGTTCCAGCACAGTTTTGAGCCAACACTGACCCGGTAACTTCCTGTTCTCTGACTTGTAGCAAAGAGGATTATAGTCAGATTATGCTACACAGTGACTTAAAATCAGGGACATTTACAATTTCTCAAGATTATGTGAATTGTCTGGGTGGTTTCTCTGATCCTCAGGCAATTTGGCTATGGCCAGATGGTCACCTATGTAGGTCTATGGCTGGGATGGTGAAGATTGCTGGGTACATCTGGGATGGCTCCAATTTCTGGGTCCTCTTGTTATTGGTGCAATAGGCTGGGATGGTGAAGATTGCTGGGTACATCTGGGGTGGCTCCAATTTCTGGGTCCTCTTGTTATTGGTGCAATTAGCTAGTTATTAATATTAATAAAGGGAAGAGAGAAAAGGGAAGTCAAACATTGTTACATCCTTCCCTTCCCCGCCCCAATACTGGATCCTGCATATGGGGAAAGGGATAGAACAAATTGGGAGGCAAACACAGTCAAGTGAAAATGTTTCAGGGCTTACCTGTCAGTCTAACTTGAGAAAAAGATAATTGGCTAGGGGAGTGGAGCCACGGCAAGTACACAAAATCTTGGAAACTTAATCGGTTAGTTTGAAGAAGCTCCTGGTTAAAATCCTCAGATAAAGAGCTCCCTCTTTCTTACTTCTTCCTTGTTCTCTAGTGGTCAGTGGTCCACACTCGCCCATGCATTCACACGTTCTCTCTTCAGGGCCATGCTGACTCCACACACAGGATGCTGGACTGAACTGTACTTTACTATGCAACAGAAACTATATGCAGTGGCCTTGATTCTGGCCCTGCTGAAGACAAGGTTAGACTTTCTCCATGGTGGGAACCCCCTTAATTTTACATCATCCATAAAGCTTTCAATGAAACCCCATCCTCCCACGGGGGCCTTAGGAAATTCGTTTCCTCGAGGCACCCCAAGAACTCCACTTCCACTGGTTATATTCTCCCCTGTGGTCTCTCATTTCTAGGAGGCTAACTCTAATTGCAAACATTTTTCAAAGTCCTATTAGCCAAAGCAAATCACACAGTACAGCTGACTGAAAACATGGCAACAATATTTTGTAGCTCCTCCCTTCTAGAATCTATTTCCCTTCATCTTGAATCTGGGCTGGTCTTGTTATTTATTTTGACGGGCAAAACAGGGCAGAAATAACAACATGCAGCTTGGAATCCTAGGCAGACGAAGCCTTGCAGTTGCTGCTACTGCTCCTTGGGAACCCTGAGACACCCTGCTGTGAAGACATCCAGTCTAACCTGGTAGAGACTGAAGACACCTGGAGGAGAGCCAAGGTGCCCAGCTATTGTGCGTAAAGCCACCTTAGAAACTCCAGTCCCTGCCAGGGCAGCAAAGGAGAGCATGTGCTGCTATGCCCTTTCATTGTGTAAACATATAATCCTATCAAGCCCTTTTTGCTGAAATCACTAAAGTGAATTATGTTATTTGAAATTGAACTAATTATAATTGTAATTTTTATCATATTATATATGCATTTCAGCAACAAATAAAATCTTCTGGACCCCGCTCTGCATCTCATCGCAGTACAAGGAGGAGGAGGTGCTGGAAACTCTGGAGATAAAGCTATGACTATCACACTCACTTCACAGCACAGATTGAAAAACGGTCTCATGCCTTTAGAGCATCAGTTTCATACAGGTCTCTTATCAGGAGCACCAACCCATAATGCCAAGATCAAAGGACATTGGAAGCATAGCTCAAGTTTGAATTCTTGCTCCTGCACTATTGGCTGACTGAGTCCTGGTTTCCTCATTTGGACAATGAATATGATGAAAAATACCCTGAAGGGTTGTTATAAGAAACAGAAATAAAAAATAAAATAAATAAAAAAAAATCTTCTGGAAGTGGAAAGTTTTAACATTAATATATAGTACACTCACATGGTCTTTATACTCATTGGAGAAAACACTAAATACACACAAGGAGGTAAACAAAACCAATCCATAAAGCTACCAGAGGTAAGACTAGTAATATTTAGATGTGTTTCTATGTAGTCTATACATACATACATAATTTAAAAACCAAACTTTGGCTTATATATTAATATTCTTTCTACCTTTTTACCACTTAACATTTCTATTATAGTTATTTTTCTATGCCATTAAATATTTAAAACCATAAATTTGAATATTCATATTATTTCATCTTTCCAAACCTTTTATCAATCCTTGAAACCCAACGGCACAATAAAACAAGTATAAAGGGAAAGACTAACTCTCCATTTTCAGCAAAGAAATAAAACCGCCCAAACTCCAACTGCAGAGAACCCCTCAATACCAAATACCATGAAAAGAGGAGTGTTGATAAAGAGGGTACTTCACTCCTCTCTCCTCAGCAGGACTCACAGTCCTAAAATATCCTGGTCAGTAGAGAGGGC
This sequence comes from Myotis brandtii, assembly GCF_000412655.1. NCBI lineage: Eukaryota > Metazoa > Chordata > Mammalia > Chiroptera > Vespertilionidae > Myotis > Myotis brandtii. Next base: position 3,833,605 of record NW_005367989.1, read on the forward strand.
TGACAATGACGCCCAGTGGAGAGGAAAGAGAAGAAATCTTAGGACTAAAAAGATCTCATCTGATCTACCCACAAGGCAGGTGAACATTAACACTGAGAAACATGTCCCTAACCAACCATCAAAAAGGGAGAAAAGAAAAAGATTTAGTAAGACTCTAAACTTTGATGATAGCCACTCCAGTATACTCACTTAAAGCCATACTCTGTCCATCGCCCACCCTACCAAACTCCCTCACTTGCCCTCCTCCTACGTAATTTTTCTGCAAATATTCGGAAGCAGGAAAGTGCTGTGCTGAAGGACACAGTCTCTGGACACAGACTGCCTTGATGCACATCACAGGTCTGCCACTGTGCTTAACCTTTTACCCTCAACTCCTCATTTGGGCCAGACCTGCATGAAAACATTATATGACAGATATTTTATCCTAAATATCAAACACATTTCAAACATGTTCATATTACTCAAAAAATAAAGTTTTTGAGGTTGACAACCCATCCACTTTATGTATTGATGGTATTTTACAATATAAAAAATGTGATTACAATTATTCTGTTTTACAAATGTAGGACATACAAGGGAAAATAACATAAATTAGGACAAATGAGAATACCAATCATTAACAAAATGACAAATATCACTCACTATGTTTTGCTCCATTTAAAAATAATCCTTTTATCCCATGAATGGAACTTCTAAGTTCAAATTTTGCTGACAGGGTGATTTTCCTCTTGACTCTCATGCTTTTAGTGAAAATTAAATTGCACAGAAACTGCCACTCTGCAGATGTTTTGGTTAGGCTACTTGTAATTTATAGATAATGTAAACTCTAAAGATCACAATCTGTAGTATATGTACTAAAAGACTCACATCATCCTTGGCTTTCACATATTTAATCACAAAGTTTGTGGATGAAGACAAAAAGAGGAAGTCCAAATACTCTGTTCAGCTCTTCATATTTAATTCACATGGAAATCAAGGCAATTTGCTCATCAAGAGCTGTGGAATTTCTATTTTAAAAGTATTTCTATTTAAAGCTAAAAATGGAACCCCCATTTGACCCAGTGATCCCACTTCTAGGAATATATCCTAAGAAACTAGAAACACCAACCAGAAAGGATATATGCACCCCTATGTTGATAGCAGCACAATTTACCATAGCTAAGATTTGGAAACAGCCAATTATTTACTATGTTCCTCCAAAATTATTAAGTACCCTTACATGAAAAATATTATTCTAAGCTCCTTAGATTTATTTACTTCTTTATGTGGCAAGTCCCATGGCTATTAAGTGAGAGACCCTTAACATGAAAGTCTGTTTGCTTTTTCAGAGGACATTGCTAGTTTAATTATCTGCCAAAACCCAAACTCATCATTTCTGAACCATACTTGACTCAACTTGAACCAGCTCCCCTATGCAAATTCCTCACTTGTGCCAATGGCATAATCATCAAAATGCAGGCCTTTCCCTTCCCTCTGGTACTTCATTTAAAACATTTATCCCCTTGTGCCATTTTAAATATCTCAAACTGATCACAGTCCTTTTCATCACTGCTTTTCAATTGCGACTGTTTTAGTCACATTATCTTTGGATTACTGCAGAAGCCCCATCACTGCCCCCCTTAGGGTGTCTGACACCCTACATCCCTACCCGGGTAGTCAAATTCTGCTAACTTAAACTTCATTTAATCTCTACCTTCATGATAACCGCATGCATGCCTTCCACCATGCTCATCATCAAATTCCAGCTAAAGTGCTTCACTCTCTTCAGATTAAAATCCAAGGTGCCTAGCCCAAATAGCAAACTCTCACTTCTCCTACTTCAGTCTAGAGTACACCCACACCTCTACACCAATCTCTACGCAACTCAATAGTCCACAACCCTATGTAATCTCTGTTAAAGCTATTTTCTTCACATAAATTATATTCTTTCCAATCCATGAAAGTCCAATCTAAATCCTAATGGCCATGGGCCACATTGATCTTCTCTTTTTGATCACTTACAGTGCTTGCTTCTCCCCAATAATGACAAAAATCTTAAATAAACTTCTCTTTTTGGGTATGTAATAACTACACTCCTTATTTCTATAAAATGGCTCTTATTTCAAGGACAAGAACATAATATATGCCATAAATACTTGTTTGCCATTAACTAGCCCATGTAATACCACACCTAAAAACACTTCTTAGAAAAGAAAGTTCCAAAACAAATATTTTGTATATAAAATCAGTGAACTCAGTATACTATTATCACACTGAGATGCTGTGTATATGTTTTTAATTACATATTTGTGAATTATTACATATAAACTTCATATAATTTTATTTTTGTAATATGATCTTAGACTAAGAAGAAGGAAAACAGCAAGAAACATTATTTTCTTTCTGCCAATTATTCAACTTATATAAATTCTCTATATGCCATGTGCAACCATTGCAACATGACATGAACTAAATATTTTGCTAAAGAGAAGAAGGACATGGCAAAACTCAATCCTATTCCTTGACAAGAGCATAAAAACAAGACTTATTATGAGTAAATATAAAAGTGTTATGCTACTGAAGCATTTAGTTAGATATGAGACATTTTAAAACCCCATTATGGTTTACTTTATAAAAATTTCAACTTTATATTTAATTGTTTTCACTCTATTAAGTATGCCTTGCATATGCCAAGAAATTTAGATACTTACAGTTGTCCCTCAGTAGCCATGAAGGAATGGTTCCAGGACCCTCATACATATCAGAACCTGCAGATGCTCAAGTCCCTTATATAAAGGGATGCAGTAACTGCATATAACCTACACACATCCTCCCATATAATTTAAGTTTATACACATTTTAAGGAAATTCTATTATAACTATGTTTATCAATTGTCAAGAGTTAGCTTTATTTTCCCAAATTATATTAATGAAGTTGAAATCTGATTTTAGTCAGTATTATTCACATTGTGCATATAAATTTCAGCTGATAGTCTACAGTTAAGGATTCTCAAATCTTCTTTTCTCTTTTTAAACAAATCATTATAGCAAAAGAAAGCAAGAATTAATAGTAGTTAATCCTTCCTAGTGTTTGTGTGTGCATGAGAGATTAGTATAAAAAATGGTTACTGCTGTGTTAACTTTTATTACTCCAGATGTTAACCAGATGTTCAAAGCAAGTAAATTGCCCCAGAATGTTTTTTCTAAATTCTTCTTCTTAATCTGTTAAATTATGCAAATGCTAGAATATTTTTAATCATCTACCTAAAGTCCTGGTACAAAATTTGAATTACGTACTCCAGGATATAAGAATCCAGGAATACGTAATTCAAATGCAATACCTTTTCAATGATACAGTATAAAAATAATTAGTATTGGAGGTTAATGGGATATATTTGTGTTGTAATAAAACTGTAATGTGTATAAAAATCAAGAAACAGACTAAAGATATATTTATTTGGGAATATGTTTTCATAGCACATATAAATGTAAAAAAAGTTCAAGAAAATATACAATAAATGAAGAGAAAATGAAAATAATCTTAAATGTTCCGGTATATGTGAACTATTCAGACTATTCTATAGCTATCTTTTCCTTTTGTTTTAAGACTCACATTGACCTACATAAATTCTCTGAATTACCCTTTTTAGAATAAATAGAATAGCTGCTCTTTTAATGAGGAAAAATAATTTTGTTTTGATTACATCCTCTCAAGAAACTCCTATTCCTAAAACACTGAATCACTACCATTCAAAAAGAAGAGACTGCATAAGCTTGATTTTCAGTATTTGAGTGTTATCACAATTAAGAAAATTCCACAATGAAGGATTTTAGTCAGAATTTATGTTTTTTTTCCCCAATAGGATAGAATTCATACTCAGTGCCCAGGCAAATAAAAGTTGAGAATTTTAAAAGAGCGTATTAAAATTAATTTAAAGGCAAAGATTAAATATTCCCTGAGTTAGAGAATGAACTTTTCACCTTCTTTTCTTTTTATATGTATCTTGTATTTTCCAGTATCAGAGATGCTTAATCTAACTATAAACTATTTTTATCTAATATAAATGACACCTTACCAACTTAAAATCACTAAGTTATACAAGAAAAGATCATTGTAATTCTAATTTTATTTTGATCTTCTATGATCATAATTACAGAAAAGATTAAGCACTTCATCGTGCTAATGTGGTGCTAAATGAAGTTCAAGGTGATTAAACTGTGAAACATCTATACTCTTGTAACCTAAGAAATTCATATTTTTATAGAAAATAATAAAACAATACACATATATAAATATTTTAATTAACTGCAGATATATAAAAAACTTAAAATGTATATTTATGAGTAAAAAGTATTTCATAAGAATTGCATGTCTCATACCATGTCAAAATCAATACTGCCATTTTAATCACATGGAAGTTCCCTAGGAGAGATAAGCTTGAAGAGTCTTTGAATGATGAACTTGGTTAAAGAGGTAAGTTCCTTTATTAGTGAGGATCTACACTCATGCTATGGCTTGGGAAGGGCTAAGAGTTGGAAGGAGAATTAATAGATCAGAGACTACTAATTATATGCAAGGAAATGTACTTTGGAGGGTTTAAAATAAATCTTAATACTTTATATATTTAAACATCGCATAGTTACAAAGGATTGCATGAGTTAAGTACCTTCTGAATTACTGAAACATATTAGATTGTATTTATCTTTACACAGTGGTGGTATACTGTGAGGATTAAACAAATACATTAAATGTCTTAAAATGTGTGTCCTTTGAGGACTCAAACTCAGCTCCTCCCTTTCTTAATGTGTTAGTGGGCAGGTCACCAGATTCTGTGCCTCAGATTCCTCATCCAGAAATTGGGGGTAACAGTAACAGATAGCTCATAGGACTCTTATGAAAATTAAGAGAGTTAATATCTAGCCCTGGATGGTGTGACTCAGTTGGTTGGTACATTGACCCCTATACCAAAAGGTTGGGGGTTCAATTCCTGGTCAGGGCACATACCTAAGTTGAGGTTCCATCCTCATTTGGGGCTCGTATGGGAGGCAACTGATGGATGTTTCTCTCCCACATCAATGTTTCTCTCTTTATCTCTCCCCTCCCTCCCTTTCTCTCTCTCTGAAATAACCAATTTTTAAAAAAGTTAATATCTAAAATTGTATCTGACACAAGGTAAGGTATTCCTAAGTACTTTGAATATAAACTAAATGCACAATAAATAAGTCCACAAAAAAATAATAAAAAGTATAGGCTTGGTGGTCTATTTGGTTCCATTTGGATTCTCTTCAAAATATACACTATTCGTGGTAAATTTCTACTGATGGATTTCTAAAGTGGCCATCCCTCACTGATGCCAGCATAAACAGAAAAGCTATTGGCCTGAGAGGTTACCGTGTGCAATGCCTGTTGTAGCAAGCTGTAAGTTAAAATAAATATTTAAGCTGACAAAACCTGAACTAAGCAAAGTTTGTTTTTAAAATCTGAATACAGTTCCACCTATTAATTTTGCTACACTGTTCAAAAGCCCAAAACTGAGGGTTTTTAAGAAACATTTACCAAGTATTAAGTTTGCCGAAACTCTTCACAAGTTGATTAATTATTATTATTATTATTATTATTATTTAAGTTTATCTTTATTGTTGACAATATTACAGATGTCCCCTTTTTTCTCCATTGATACCCCTCCATTCCACACGTCCCCTTCTCCCCTCCCCCCAGGCCTCCACTGCACTAAAGAACTTACATGATTAATCATTTTAAATAGAATGTAACCAGCAGGCATTTTCTTTATCTACTAAATCTGATGAGTAATCCCATCAGAAGAGTGCATGGCTGGCTGTTAGGTCACATCTGGCCTCTGCAACATTCCCATGTAAGGCCTTTAGAGGACAGATGCCAATCTGTAATCTTTTCAGGACCAAAACAAAAGCACTTTGTGAAATTATGAATCTCTTCCACATATCCCTATTTTAGTCTATTGCAAACTTTATCCTGATGTAAAATTTACCTAATTTGATTCCTTAAAGATTAATTTCCTGATATGCACAGAGACCCTTGTTTATTTATATGTAGCTTTGTTCCCCAGAGAAAATAAATAGTTCTGTAAAATTATTACAGATAGTTTTTATTGTTTTGTTCTGTTTTTGGCACTTGGAACAAGTTTTCAGCAAGCTTTCATCTTCATCTCTACTTCTTCTCTAATTCTAACTCTTGACTTTCCCAAGAAACAAAAGGGAAGAAAGGATATGTTTATTTTCAAGCTGTTTATCTGGCTGATATAAAGCATGGAAGCTAATGGTGTAGTAACTAATCATATTTCTAAAATTCATCTCTACATGTATAAAGCTAGAACTGGGTACAATTGAAGTCACACTGTAATTTACTGTGGGCAGCCTAAAACGTAAGGTTTTTCCATTTCTTAAAAAATTAAGAGAACTGACCACTTTTGCATTATTTGTGGATTAATCTTAAAATTGTTGTGCAGATTACATTTTGAAAAAAATGGAATGACATAGAGATTACCTATACTTTACAGACACAGAAAATGTGGTTTACAAATATCAAGCAAACTGCCTAAGGTCACGAAGCTAGTGGAAGGCAGGACTGGGATTCGAACTGAAATGTTTGAAGCCCAAACTGTTACTGCTTCCATAGATATAGAAAAGAAAAAGGGAAACCAAGGGAACAGTGTTTTCCTAAGGACAGAAGATAGAGTCTTTCCTAGAAATGTCAAGTCTAAAATGCATCTAGCAATTTGTGATGTTATCATCATAGGACAGAACCATTTTTTTCACATACACACAACCCAATGATCTATTACACTTAATACACTTAACTGAATATACATGATACTATTGGCAATAACAAAGGCAGCATTTTGGGATGCCACTTTCCATTTTCTAAATGGCTTTCATATAGCCTGGCCTGCGTGTTCAGTGGTTGAGCACTGATCTATGAACCAGGAGGTCACAGTTTGATTCCTGATCAGGGCACATGCCAGAGCTGTGGGCTCGATCCCTAGTGGGGGGCCTGCGGGAGGCAGCCGATCAATGATTCTCTCTCATCATTGATGCTTCTATCTTTCTCGCCCTCTCTCTTCCTCTCTGAAATCAATAAAAATATATTAAAAATAAATATAAATAAATGGCTTTCATATATAGTACAGATTTACTTTCCATACAATCCCATGAGTTTCAGAGGGCCATTTTTATTTTTATAACTGAGTGAACTGAAGCTCTCTCTGAAGTTACTCCGACCATAATAGCTAAGCTCATCCAGAAGGTAGTTGGTCAGGCTTCTAATCCAAGGGCTCTTCCAAATAAGGACTATAGAGTTAGAGATTGAATGTCACTTTGCTAATTCCCCTTTTCTGTAATGGCAAAAGCAAATGTATAACACCGAAAATGTTTTAAAAAGTATAATCTTTTAAAAAATATAATATGGATTTATATTTTATAGGTATTTTCTTACATTAAGCCTTAGAAAAAATGTGAGAAAGCAGATAGCAAGCAGGATATTTTTCTAAGAGATCTGTTTCTGCTCAGAAGGAAAAAGGGATTCAGGTACAGACCAAGACGTAAATTAGTTTGCTCTATCTTTACGTGCCCACCAATCCTTCCAACGAAATCGGATTACAGATTTTAACTGGACTTAACCAATGAAATGTGGATGCATTTAAACCAGAATATTATGGAGAAAAGAGGAGACTAAAAGGACATAATATTTTCAGGAAAGTATCCAAAATGAGGTCGCGCTAGTGGACAAAATACAATGGGCACTTTCTGATGACAGTGGCTCCAATTTTTTTTGGAGAAAACCATTTATGGCAATTACCCTTTGTCAAATGATCTGTGAATATCACTCACTAGTGCATTTTGAAAGAAAAAAATGGTGATGTTGTGAACAGAGTGGTTCATTATTTAAATGAGGAGTAAAAGAGAACAGATACAGCAGCTTAACTCTGTTTTCCTGAGAAATGTGAGTATTCAGAGGGAATAAAGGATTAAAGAGAGAATGCATCTCTGTAGACTAACCCATCCAGCAGGCATTTTAATTTCTCTGAGGTCAACTAAATAAATGGGTTGCTTTTTATTATGAATCAAAATTTTATTTGTTATTTTAAAGAAATCTAATATAGTAAAGGGTCCCAGAATCATCCATCCAATTAATTAAAGTTAATATTTATTGAGCCTCTACTTACTACACAGTCCAGGGTCAGGTAAATTATTTGATTTTAAATACCTCATTCAATCTCTGTGTTGCCTCACAAAATAATCACCTCTTCATGGACAAAGAAACTGAGGTTTAGAGAGATATGTGATGTCCTCAGGGCCACAAAATTAGAAATGGAGAAAACTGGATTTAAACCCAGGAAACCTGACTCTTTAGGACTAAAATGTGAACCTGAATTTACAGCTGTGGGAAGTGTGGGATCCAATAATCGACAAAGTTCCAAGGAAAACAATCAATGATTAAGGAGACCATAACAGACCATTCATTTGCTATAAAACGATATGTCATTTTCACAAATACAAATAAATTGTTCACTTTTGAAAATTACATTTGTTTTTGACTTTTTAAAACCAGTTTGGCAATGATTTCCTTTTAAATCCTAAGTAAAACTTTAATTTCTGATCTCTAAGATGATCTACAGTATACTGTTCTGAATATATTTATTAAAAAGACTCCAAGTAAATTTTCAAACAAAGAAACGTAAAGTTTAGAGCTTCCATTACAAAAAGTATTTTTACCCTTTGTCATTCTTATGATCTTATCTTCAGCTACTCCAGTAAATTTATATTTAGCAAGTATTTAGTCAGTAAGTGCAGTTTAGCACGGAATATATTTCCAAACTATTTTAAATGTTTACCTTTCCAAATTAAATATGCATATAATAACTAAGCATTGACTGCCGAAGTTCATGTATAAGTGATTCTTGTGTTTGTGTGTCAGATATAAACATGTGGGCAGCGAACTGACAATTCACTCTATCTGTGATTTTTTCCTCAGAACACACAAAACTCAGGGTTTGCAGATTTGTTTTCACTTCTCAGTTGCTCAATGGCCTCTGTACCCCTCTTTGAATTCTGGAGAGCATCTCATAATTAATGAGCTTATCATAATCCAAACTTCTTGAGAACAGGGAAATAAAGGAAGCACAGCCCAGCAGAGCCAAACTTGTCATGGTACCACTAACACTGGGAAGAACTTCACTCCCACTAACTCACGGAGACTTGTTTAAGGTTCACAGCAGCCTAGGTTTCCCCTCTTCTCTCTCTAGCGGGAGGTAAGGATACTTCTCAATGTGACAAAAGCCCACCTACTCAAAGGGGAGGTTAATTATTGCTACATAATTAACCTCACAAGGAAATTGTTAAGATTAATGAAGCAGTGCTTACTAAGTGATTACAAGCTCCCCATGAGCTACCACAGAAATATTTGTTTACCAAAAGAAAAACACCTACACATCTACTGATAACAGATTCCGTGTAAATTATTGCAACATTGAATCTGTAGATCAACACATGTAAGTCAGAGCCTGTATGCCTGGAAAAGAAAGGAACAAAAGAGTAAGGGAAGGAAGAAAGAAAGGAGGAGGAAAGGGCAGAGGAGGACACGTTTATACCTTTCAGCAAGAACTACCATGCCAAAATGAAAATTTTCCACTTAGCTCCGTGACAACCACCGCTCAACAAAAGACCACAAAACCCTATAGGTAACTTTGAAAATATTGAAAAGTCTAGGAAACTCTTTGAATAAATGTTGAAAGAATGGTTTCTTGTAATATAAATATACAGTTGTGGTAGTCATTTTCATATTAACTACTTTTAATTAGGCTAAACCAATAACATGTTAATACATAATACCTAAAATGAGTTACAGAGAGTTGCTTGTAATAAGTTCAAATACAGATACACCAGGGTACGAGGTGGAATATGCGAGTGAGTTCCTCTCCACGAAGGATCATAAACTGAAATGGCCATCACATCATTAGAGTCAAATGGCAGAACACATCACCTACGTGCCTTTTGAGCACCTTTTAGCACCATCAATCAACACAACTACTCCCCAATCCTCCCCAATTAGACATTATATCACCTAGAATTAGCTAGGCTAGTGACAAAAACAAACCCAACATGCCCAGTGTCTCAAAACAGAAAAAGTTCTTCCTTGCTCATGCTTTGGGACCATCACAGATTGGCAGGAATGTAGGGCAGAGATCCCCCGTAATCATTCAAGGACTCAGGCTGACAGAGAGACCCTCTTCTCTGTAAGTATGGGTCTCTATGCTTCCTGCATTCCTTCTTCAGCAACCCTAACAGTCCCATCTCTGATCTAAACACAGCATGGCTTCATTACACTAAGGTCTCTGCAAAGCAAAGGCAGAGACACCAATGCCTAGCAGGAGATAGCAAATGTCTACCAGACCGGATGAGACATGACAGAAAAGTGACAGAGCATGCGTCTAGGACACTGCCCGGAAGCATCAAAGATGCCTGAACGGCATGATGGTATACCTGAGGGCTTGCATAAAGGGTGGGTGTTAGGCCCTGGCACTTACTGTGTTGGACCGGGAGGAGGAGTTTATGGAGAAAAATTGAGCGTAGACATATGTGGACCATAGGATCCTAGACGAATTATGAATTGTGTTCTAAGTAAAATGCAGTAAAAACAATACGAGAGTTTTTATACATTCTCGGTGACCAAAACATTGAAAATATTCTTTTCTCAGTTGAAGAAAGTTGCTAACATTAATTTATCATATGGGGCTTCACTGGAGGTTCTAGGATTTATAGTTCTGCAGTGTTTTTTCAAGCAGAGTTGCCTCTGGGATGAACATAGAAGAAAGGAGAACTGATTAAGCGGAGCCCTGGGGCTCCCACCCACTACAACCAAAGCAGCTCTATTTTCTAAAATTTCTTTTGTATATATATTTTAATTTTTTAAAATCTTTATTGTTGCAAGTATTACATATGTCCCCTTTTTTCCTCCACTGACCCCTTCTTAGCCCTTCCTTGCCCCCTGTCCCAGGCCATTACCATCCTAGTGTCTGTATCCACGGGCCATGCATATATGCATACAAGTTCTTTGGTTGATCACTTCCCACCCACCCACCTACCCACCCCCCCTTCCCTCTGAGATTGGACAGTTTTTTACATATTAGCTTTTATTAGAAAAAAAGCTTCCACTGCTAACTAAGGGGATATAATAGTTGTATTAATTCACATCCTACATGTACTGATTTCTTTCCCCTTAATCAGGTCTTACTACTTAGTGGATTAAGTCCTATTCTGCTTCCAAACTCTCCTTGTTCTATTTCTGTGGTTTCTGTGGTCTTAGGATGCAGAGGCCAGAAGCAAGCAGATGTAATATTTATTAGGGGTAAAACTCAGTTATGCCCTTCGTAATCAATCGAACACAAAAACATGGTTATCATAAAATTCCAGGGAAACCACTACACAGGAGGACGTCATACATTGTAAAGAAAACAGATTTGTCACATATGTTCTGTGCTGTGCCGATGGAACAATGGTGCTCGACAGCATTTACTTCATCATATTTGAAAGTAAAACCCATTGAAGAATAAAAAGGCCATTGTACATGGGTAATTTCTCAGGTACCACTTAAAAAATAGACACTGTTTGCCCTCTACATTCTAAAACCAAGGCCAGCCAAAGAGAGCTGACCACAAGCTGACATATCTGTAAAGGAAGCTGACCTCTCTGGGAAGCCAAAACAAACGAAAATTTCTCAGTCTACAGTGCAGAAGCAGATCTTTGACAGTCTGCCAGATTCATGTGGAAAAATTACATAAACACATTTCTGTCTTCCTAAGGTGCCCTCTTTTCCACATTACAATTATTATGAGTAGCTGATATAAGAACTGTTTCCAAAGGCATCCAGTACACATTACATATTTGTTGTTTTTGCCTATTCAGAACAACTGTGAACTCTGTTTCAACAGAAGTTTAGAAAAAAGGCAGTTTAACCTTTTTTTAAAAAAAGAAATTACTTCTTTTTCCTCCTAGGATCCTTCTTTGATGTAAAAGAGAAATAGACTAACACAGAGAAAAAAAACTGTAATTTTCTGTATGAAAATATAAGGTCAAACTTAGCTGCCTCAATTTCTTTTTGAGAATGAAATAAAGAAGGAAAAAATAAAAAGCTATGTGTGTGTTTTGTTTTTCTTTGCTTTGAAAGAGACAGTGAAATCAAAATGCAAAATGAAATCAGATTAGCAACTGAAATTTGGTTTTAATTTCATATTTCTATTATCTTGATATAAAATTAGAGCTAAGTCTTAATATATCAGAATTCTTTTATGTTTTATATGGAGGTATTAATGTTATCTGTGTTTAATTATCAACTCACAAAACTTTCTTTGACTCTCCAGGCCAGTTCAAATGTTCTGGAGTCACATCAATATATATATATATATATACACACATACACACACACACACACACACACACACACATATATATATATATATAT
>NW_005367989.1:3846125-3859790 GCF_000412655.1 Myotis brandtii
CACACATATATATATATATGAATTGTATACATATTATACATCATTTAAAAACAAACTAAGAAATCAATAAACCAACAGGTAAATATATAAAAATACTTAAAAACTCTAAATTTAATAGAGTTATGAAGATGAACACATACTGAGTTCAGATTAAGTGTTAAAAAATGCCATTTCAGCTGAGCTTAAATAAATGGCCAACTGATTTTCATTTTCCATATTTCAATTCTTTAAATTATTTATTTATTTATTTATTTATCTGTTTACTTGGCATGCTCTATATACTAATCAGCAAGGGGGCTAATTATTATATAAGACCTTTTAGTACTTTAAAGGAAGGATGAAAACTTTAAAATGTTGGTTTTGAACCTTCTGGTAAGTAATCAGAAATCCCCCCACCACCAAAATTATATACCCTTGTGTTAGCCAGGGTCCTAGTAAGAAACTGACAATGTCTTCAATTAAGGCAGTGGTTCTCAACCTTGGCTGCACATCAGAATCACCTGGGAATCTTTTTAAAATCCTGATTTCTGGGCCTCATCCTCCGGAAATTCTGTTTCTTTATTACTAATGTTGTGGCCCCACCCCATAACAAAGAAACAGAATTTCCGGAGGATGAGGCCCAGAAATCAGGATTTTAAAAAGATTCCCAGGTGATTCTAATGTGCAGCTGAGGTTGAGAACCACTGCCTTAAGGGAATTTGAGAAGAAAGTAAGGCATGGATATGCTCAGAGAAACCAACGAGAGAAAATACAGCTCCTGGGGTTAGAAACATTGGGGATCCATGACTACCCATAGGCCCAAAGGGGTGGGGGAGAATGGCTGCCAGAGCTCAGTCTGCAGATTCATGTGGGAATCCTATATAATAAAAGCATAGTATGCAAATTGTCCCCTCTACTGGGAGTTCATCAGGGAGTTCGACCAGGGGGCGGGGCTGGCCGGGGGAAGGGAGGGAGGCCCGGGCCAGTGGCCGAGGTGGGGAGGGAGTACCCAGCCAGCAGCCGGCAGCCACTAGAGACCCTACCAGTGCACGAATTTCATGCAGTGGGCCTCTAGGATTATATAAACAGATTTTTGTCTTCCTAAATTGCCCTCTTTCCACATTACAATAATTATGAGTAGATAAGGACAGAAGCTGTGACTAAATAGAAGGGACCTTGACCTTACTCTTCTCTCATCCTCAAAAGTACTTCTCAATGCACCATAACTAAAAAATGTAATACATGTTATCTCTCCAAAACATAGATTTCACTAGAAATTCACAGTGAAATGAAAATCCAAGATAGATCTTGCTAAATCATCTTAGTAAATCTAGACAGACTCTGAGCTTGAAACCCACTACTCTTTAAATTTAATGAGCTTAGACTGAAAATCAATAGTTTTTTGTTGAGATGTACATCACATTTGTTTAAATAACATACACCAAACAGAACAAAAATCTAATCTAAGATTTTATTTGTAGAGATTAGTCTGTATTAAGTAGTATAGCAAAGTATACTCTGATTATTGTCCTGGCTGGATACCACCTAACTTTTTAAAATGATTGGATCTATCAAATATTAGATCTAAATGACTGAGTCTCTTTTACATTACAGAGATGGTATTAAATATAAATTCCAATATGACTTATGTTCAGCTGAAATAATGTTCCCATCATGTGTTTGCTGATTTGGATTCCATCAATGAGGTAAGAATTGGACTGATATTGATATAGTCCCTTATAAATCTGGGAATTTGTGATTCAGATTTTAGTGCTCCAGAAACAAACAACAAAAAACACACACACACACCCCATAAACCCACAACTCTGAAATTCTTCAGTTTTTCATTTGAACCAATTTGTATTAAAATTGTTAGAGAAAGGAAAACCATGATCTTAGGGGATTCTATATAATTGGCACTTTTCAATAGAGCAGCTACTACAAGTCTCACAGTCATTGCCTAAATAAAACAATATATGCAGCAGAGCTTTGCAAACTGGAAAGCAGTTCCTCAATGTTGGGTTTTATGTATTCTTTTAATTTATAAAATATTTATTAAAATGATTTACTTTTTAGGAGTGATATACAGATGGAGCTTCTCTTAAAAATGTGCTTATTGGAGAATAAATTATTACTGTTTAGATATGCAAGTGTAGAAATTGTTTTTTTGTTTTGTTTTGTTTTATTCAATCCTCACCTAAGGATATTTTTCCATTGATTTTTAGGGAGAGTAGAAGAGAGAGGGAAAGACAGAGAGAAATATCGATGTGAGAGAAGCACATCCATTGGTTGCCTCCTGCAGGAGCCCCAACCATGACCCAGGCTGTGGAGGAGCCTGCAACCGAAGTATGTGCCCTTGACCAGAATTGAATCCAGGACCCTTTGGTCCACAGACCAATGCTCTATCCACTGAGCCAAACCGATTAGGGCTAGAAATTGTGGGGTTTTTTATTATCAAATTTTACATATTTTCTTTAAAAGGAGGAATACCAGTCGAAATGTCATGAAATAATACTGTAATATACTCACCCAGAATGAATAATTATATTTATATTCATACTGGGTGAGTGTTCATACTAGGTATTATATTTCTGAGAATAAATATTTCTGTGACATTTACCACCTTATCATATTTATTTCTAGAAAATAATTTCACCAAATTAGCGTTCTCTGGTTGACTTCATAACTGTTTTAATGCTTTTTTTGTTATGTCTAATTGCTTTTAATTAGTATTCTAAATATCATAATTTGATATATCAGTTTTCCATGCACATATTTGCTGTATTCCAAAATAACTCCCAATACCCAAATAAACTTGTTATTTACAAGATATAATTTGTGAATATAATGTCCAGAATTGGGTTAGCAGGTAAATTATTTCATTTAACATAGTAGAAACCAAAGAATAACCATTTGACCTTTAATAGCATGTTCCAAGCATAATGAATATGTGATAGGGGATTGGTTATGAGAAAAATGCACATCAGCAAACATGTCAGATTTCCAAAAGGAATGCCTGTTCACTCAATTAATTTTGAGAGAAACCGATCCATGCTAATGTATTTTACTATGCATTTGTTACTTATCGCACCTTCTGTGCAAACTAGAAATATATTACGTTAGCAGATACGTAGTTAGGTCATTCTCTGCAAGTAAACAAAATTTTAAATGACCGTTGAAAGATCATTGAACATAGAGCATTTGGCATTTTATGAAGTCTTATAGATGTCACTTTGTAATTTTGTTTTTAAAAATATAAGAATCTTCAAATGAGTGCTAACAAAAAAAATTGTTTACTTTTAAATATCTGAATATGTAAGGCTTTAGGAGACTGGGGGCTGGCTCGCTTAGTCAGTAATAACTGATCACAAGTCTGTATGTTTCTTCAAATGCTTTAATATAGATGAGCATTTAAAGAATAATTCCTTTTCAAAACAGATATCAAAACATGGTTTAATTTTGCATAATGCAGCAAAGAGTGAAATACTTGGAAACTTTGATCTAAATGGCTTTGCAGGCTCTCAGCAATGATATCCAAAGGACAGCGTCCCAGGCCTAGAATGACTCACACACCACTAGCTTGATCTATTTGATGTATTAGTCATGCCTCCGTCAACACAAACATACTGAGATGTTGTTTTCTTCATCTAATACAAAATAGACATACATTCAGATGCTTAATGATCCTTTGTTAAATGCCCCTAAATTTTCCTAAACAAGTCACTGACAATCTACTTCATTACTTATTATCAATTCTCTATCATTTATAGTCAAAAGACAACAAAAAAAAAGGTTTCAAAAACTAAATTGAGAGCCTAATATAACTTGGACTAAGTGTTTTACATGTGCAATCTCATTTAATGCAATACCCTAATACAGTAGATTGATGATGAGTCAAGCTCAGTCACGCTCAGTCAACATGTCAAAGATACTACAAGGTGGCTGAGTCACTGTGGGGACCCAAGTATATCACACACCCAAACAGACCTTTCATTTCAATGAAGTGACACATTTATAAAAACTTAATACCTCTCTGATTTTTAGTAGTTAATTGAATTGGGAAACAGTTCCTCAGGGCTGACAGGAAGTAAGATATTCCAAGTCATTAATTTTATTGTTTTTATGAATACATGATGTCATTTCCTGTTCTCACCTGAACCCTGAGGAATTAAGCATTACTAACCTAGTCTGAGTGGGGAAAAGTAGTACTACAGAACGACACAGTTATGATGTGGAAGAGCGGACTCAAACTCAGCTCTCTCTGGTTAGGATCTTAAAACTCAGCACATGACATTTTGAAAAAAAGTAAGAAAAGTTTATTTTTGACTAAAGATTGATTTCAGATCCAAGGCCCAGATGATTATTAGAGGTAATACATACCAGACTTATTTAAAGAATACTATATTTTATAAAAGTATTCAATTAATAATAGAATTGGTCCTATTAAGAAATGAACTAAATAAAGCAATGCATGAAGCTTGATATGAAGTAAAGTAAAATCCTCATCTCAATTTTGGAAGAAATTAACCTGCAGTACATTTATCTAAGCTATCATAAAATCCATTGAAACATACATACTGGCACACGTGTGCATGCATGGTCCACATACATACATACATACACCAATTTTCATGTTAATATTTTAATTTAGTGTCTACAAAAAATATGTTGCCATGTAATGGAGTTTTGTTTCATTAAATAATACATATATGAGCTGCTTCCTAAACTGACAAAATTCTGAAATGGCTGAAGTAAAAATTATGGCATTACTTGTCCAGGCCTACGATTTTTATATATCTATAGATCATAACCATGAGTGAATAGCAAAAGCACTGAGATGACATACAAATACTTTGTTCCTCCTTCTTGGAAAGAGTTTATATATGTTTGACTTCAAACTGTGAAATAGAGGATTTGAGAAATGTCATATTACTATATAGAAGTAATACCAGAGCCAGAAGAAAGAAATGTAGAGAGAAATGAAGACAGACAGAAATTGGCTAATTTTCTTACCACATTTTTTGTAGACAGCATGTATACAAAATTATATTTGTCATTAATCTCTTAAAATAAATATATATGAAATGAAGACTCTCACTGGCTCCATTCTTTTCATCCATTTTAAATGTTATTAAATAATACTTTGTGATCAAGAGCTGGTATAAATAATACATTAATGGAATTGGAAATGAGACAAATGGCAGCCATCTTCCCCTAAAAATAGAAAGTAAAAGATGGATGGTTTCCCAATATGATGTATTTTTATTCTTTTAATTGTAATCAATTTATTGTTATTTTTCCTAATGAGATCTTTGCTTTGTTCAACTTAATATTAATTTCAGCCAATATTTACTGAGGCTCTGTTAAGACTGTCCTAGACAATTCGAAGACCCAGTCTTTATACTTGAAGAATTCCTGAGTTAGTAGAATGAGATGAAAATATAAATGAAAAATATACTGCAATATGATAAGTGCTACAACAAAAGTACAGAATGTGCAAAGGGCTTAAGGGATCCAGCTAAAGGGCAGGGCAAACTGTCAGGAGCAACAGACTCAGAATGTTCCACATTCTGATGAAGAGTGTGGGACCATGAGGAAGAGGCAAAAGTGGCTGAAACAGTAATGAGGGCAAAAAGAGCCGTAGAAAAAAAAAAAAGAACACTGAACCAGATATAAACCTACAAATTGCTCTAGATGACAAAGATGTGCCTAATACTCTGAATATATACACAAACATGGGCTAGATTTTATGCAGGCACATAGTGAGACTTCCCTTGAGTGGTAGAATGTCAAGGATTCGAAGAAGCAGAGTGGAAAAACAAATGAGTGTGTGTGTTCAGATTTCCTGGAATCTATACAGGGATCCCAATTTCCATTCACATAAGTAGCACCATTGATGTAAGTAGAAAACAAAGGTTCCATTAAGGCTTATTATGTGATTTAAATACTCTGGCGCAGGATTTTTCTGCCAAAGTTGTTTTAATTATTAATTTTAAGGAAAGTAGTAAGAAATAAGATCTTATATCACCTTTTACATTTTAGCTATGTAGTCCAGAATCCTCTTTGGTAAAAGAGTCCTAGGCAACATAATAAAGACCTTGTGAATAAATACCAATCTATCCCCAAGGTTACATCTGAAAACCAGATAAACAGCATTGAGTTTCCTTCTTTAAAAAGAAAATTATAGACACTACATATACACAGTTTCTTTAAATAACTTCCTGAAATAAGATATCATTGATTTTAAAAAGCTTCATTTAGCTGATGTACTTGGTTTTCAAAATTTCACTTAAAAATTGGGGAATGACAACTAAGTTTCTCTAATCTATGCCACCCTCGACTTTCTCAAATGTGATCTTAAAAAAAGAAGCTATTTAAATGCACTAAAATGTAACATTTAATGAAGCATCGGTCCAATAATGTCCTCTTATAACATATTACAGACAACATTTGTGATTGTTGGTGTTGTCACTATAAACAGTGATAGTTTTCTTCTTGTTGTTTTCTGGCTATGAAATTCTTCAGTACATGAATGTATTATTAACTAGCATTTTAGCAAAAATACTATTAACATAATTAACATTTCATTTAATTATTATTAAATTAACATTTCATTTCTGGGAGGCCACAGTTTTCTCAAATACTAAATATGATTTTGTAAATCCAATAGATACATTCAAAATATTTGGTATACCTTTGCTGTCACCATCAGCATCACACAAAACCATGTGGAATTGGATCTACTGGGTATAAGACTCTTCCTTCAAATTTGTGCCACTTCTATGATGTAATAAATGTGAAAAATATCTCTATTCAAGGCTTTCTGAGTCGGTACATATTCCAGTGAATAAAATGGGAGTTGTAAACTGTGGAAAATAATCTTGTACTTATTCCTGTGATATCATACAGGACATTTTGTTTACTTTTCCATAGAAAATAGAAAACATAAAGTAATAAAAAGATTTTAAACCTCATTTTAAAACTTAGGTTTACATGTTATCGTGTAAAGACATTTTGCAGTAATATTAGATATGAGTAGCACAACTAAATGTAATTATTAACATCAAGCCATGTGAATATCATTGTGATAGTTTATTTGAAATATTCAATGATTATTTCATAAGATTTTATATATCATTTATATCAAATACTAAATTTTAATTTTTTAAGATGTAAAATACTTTGCCTAAATTCGACTAAATTAAGAATTTGCAGATTTTCACATGTCTTCCTACAATGCGGCATAGCCAAAAAGATCTTCTTTGAATGAGGTAAGGAGTGCTGTATACATTTTATAAGAATTACTTACAAATGCATCAGCTACAATTATGTCATCAGGAATTACATATCCTTACCTTTCTGACTCAAAATACCTAAACAATTAAAGAGCACAAATTTAGAATATAGGCTGTGCAATTTCACTGATCTAGCATATATTCTTCCCCTATTAAATGAACTTTTCCTACTTCTATCCTATCAACATGTTAACAATTTTAATAGAATCACTTGTGTGTCTACTCCTCTCTCATTTTGCCAGCTAATTAGCCAAAAGTTACATACATTCTCCCACATGATTTATACATCTAAGGTCTAAAATCACTCCGTCTTAGTCATTTACAAAACAAATGTCTGCCCTGTCCAACTTCTATAAATCCCAGCACTCTCAACCCAGATCTCATGATCATGTCCAGCAAAAACACTGAGAATCATGCTTCATGCGCACACAACAACTTTGCTCAAGTCATTTGCTACCATCCGCAAAAAAAAGGGCTGGGAAACTGGATTCACTTTCTACTGCCATCGGCTGTAAGTCTGATGGTAGAATTTCACTCATTGGAGAAACAAGTTTGCTAAATTTTATTCAAGCAATAATAGAATAAATAAAAACCAGTTTCTGGGGTTAATTGTCTTATTAGCCAGCCTGTAACATCGCATTTTCTGTGTGTACTGTAGCTTCTTATTCTAGGGGACACTAATTAGTTTTAAATGGTGTTAAATACCATCCCTGCAGTTGCAAGTGCTTCTTGGGGATTTTTACTGGAGAAAAGAACTCCTGTAATTTAAAACCACTTTGTTTTCCTCAGTCACAGCTGTTAGTGAAACACTGACCTGTAGAAATCGTAAAGGCTTTTCACCCCTCTCCCATTGCCATTAGTCTGCATTTATCTTCTAACATCTTTTCCCCCTTGTACCACGGCTCTCCGGGAATTCCCATCCCCCAAACTGCTTTCCGCAGAGAAAACGCAGTTAGCTAGTTAAACCCTTCTCTCTTTCCCTCTCCCCTTACAACGCCTTGGCTACCCTTCAATAAAATTCTCCAACAACGTGTCAATTTTATATTGGCCACAAAGACAACTTCTGTTGGGGGAGGGTAAGGAAAGAGGCACCGGAGCTTGGCTGTCCCTTGCCACAGACAGGGATCTTTGTGGCGATCAGAAAACATTCCCTGCATAAGCAATCAACACACTCCCTTTTTGCAGGGTTGGGGAGCGAGAACGAATCTGTATCAGCCGTGTCCCCGAACAAATGGAACGCATCCATTAACCATCCAAACAGGAAACTAATTTTCTCAAAATATGTCCCTTTCTTGCAGTATTAAACATAATCCACAATCTCAAATCCTCTGGTAGCTCCCCCACCAGGGACTGGGTGAAAGCTATAAATCACTCCTGTACTTTCTTCTTCCTCCTCCGCATTTCCGTTGCACTGTTTTCTCCATCTAGCTCATCTCGGAGGAGCTCCCTCTCTCCTCTTTTGTATCAACAGGGGAACCAAGAAGAGCAAAAATCACGAAGCAGGGATAGCAGGTCTTAGAGGGAGGGTCCGCCTGTGTTTCCATTCCGCCCTTCTCCCCCGCCCGCACGCAGCTTCACAGCCTGGGGACCCCAGAGTTGTCTCTTCCAGCGGGGCTCTCCTGACCCCTAAAAGACCCAGCACAAGCAGGATTTATTGTGCGAAGCATCCGAACATCGCGGACCTGTAGGGTTGAGGACACCCTTGTCACATGTACCAACTTGCTACTGACTTTGTGTCACCTTTTAGTCTTGAGCCCCATGGCTGGAAAGGGGTCATGGATAAGAAGAGGGCTAGAGAGAGGAGAGGAGAGAGGAAGTGAAGGGACTTTTTCAGGGGTGAAAGGGACCAGGGAGAACACTGGCTACAAATCCCTTTTACAGGTGTCATGTGTGAGTCTGTGTGTGTAGGTTTCCCCAAGGGGCTGCAGCCTAACCCTGCTCACCAATCTCCAGCGCAAGTTGTCTGCGCGTTTTCCCATCCTTTCTCAGGAATATTCCACCCGCACTTCCTGGGGCATGTGGCTGAGATCTATCCCATCCTCACCGCCCCGTCTCTTAAAATTTTGAAACCTAAGACTAGCCTAGGAGACCTTTATCAGTAAAGATCACACATCAAATGAATCCGAAGATGACAGTGTTAAAGGAGCAACACTTAGGCCCACGTGTTGGAACAGCAGGTTTTCACTCCATCCCCTGGCGCCCCTCCCCCTCTCCCCATCTCCCCCTCTCTTCTGGGCACTTACCTTCTTTGGGCGGTCGCTTGGCCTCTCTGGTAAGATTGCAGACCTGGGTGGTTTGCAGCTCTTGGGTCAGGCAGCCCTCGGTCTGCTCATTCAAGGGTAACACCACGTTATTTAATAAAACCAGCGACTGGTCGTCGATCCCCCACTCTCCCAGATGCTGAGGGCAGGTGCATTTTGTATACATGATCCCACATGCTTCGGTTCTCCCATTTTCTGATTTTAAGCAGCTCTCCAACCAAGTGCATAATACATGGCAACCAAACTGGCTTGGGCTCACCTTGTTCAATACCAAAAACTCAAAAAAAGATTTCTGGTCTTCTTCCCCTTTTTTCTGTAATCCTGGGAAGTCAGTTGGAAATACCCGACGAATTTGAATAAAATTTTTATCATATTGTAGAAAAACGAAAGCATTCCTGGAATCGCAGAGTTGCATTATAGATTGATTCTTTCTTAAAAGATCCTTTATTTTTTCATGAGAAAAATGATCAAACTGATAAGCCAGGAGGGAAAAGTTAGAGCAGCTAAGGTCCTTTTTGGAAAATTTCAGGTAAATGCTATATTTGGTTGGATCTGGATTTTCCAGTGTCCAAGTGCAGTTTGTAAAGTTTTTGGGAAACATTTCACTTACAGAATACGATCCATAAATGACACCCTTCACCAAAGTTGAACACCAGAAGTCTTGGGCAGCATTAAATCCAAACATAACCAGGAGATAGGTGGAAAATATATAAATCAGCAGGTTACGAACAGCCTTCATCCTATGTCATTTGGCCTGTAAAAATGGCAATGAAAGTAAAATGCAAGTAGGAGTCTACATGCATTGAAAAAAGAAACTCCTCCAATATTACAGCCAGCTGCTTTCAAGATTTCAGTTAAAAAATAAAAAGAAAAGAAAAACCCTTTTAAAAAGAAGGACAGGTAATTTTTATTTTATAAAGCCAGGAAATTATCTGTTGCTGTGTGAACAGCGCCCTCAAGTGGTCATTCACAATAGCCAAATTCTCTACATTCAATTTAAAAATACTTAATAGATTAATAGGAATGCCCTAATTTATCTACCAGGATTTACTCCAAGTGCATTATAATTCTATTGAAAAAAAAGAGGAAAAACATCACAAATTGACTTTTTAAATAGTTTACCCTAAATGTCAATTTTTAAAAATATTTTTAAGCAACCTATACAACCTTTTCTCTCCCTCAGCCTTCTGCCTGCAGTAAACATCATCATACAAAATCTAATCTGATAATCTGGGAACAGCTGTCATCACATTTCTTTTCTCTTAAATGTTAAAGTAATTATGGTAAATGAGAGCCACAATTTTAAAAGCACAAATGATAATTTGTTGCATATTCTCCTGAATGTCCCTACATGTCTTTGCAGGGGCCACGGTGGGAAATGATGAGAAATTCCTGTGCAAAAACATCGGCACTCATGTGGATTAACAAAATTTTAAAAACATCATCTGAGAAAGGGCATAGGTGGCTACATACACAGGGAAGACTTGTTTGACATCACACCACTGAGAACCAGAATTTAAAGCAGTCATTTCAATGTGACATGCCTCTTGGGATATATAAAGTGGATCACTGTATTAGTATCTGTATCGAAAGGTGATGTCAGTGAGAAAAATCCCAGAAACACCCTAATTGAGCTGGCTTCAGTCTTTTATTTTTTTTTTAAATTCAGGCTATTTTATCTATGGTTATCTACTGTAATTTAAGATTTACACATGGAAGATAAGAGACAGAATTTTCTTTCTTACAGATTTCAATTACAGAATTGCTCCCTTTCCAATAACAGCTCCAGAGCTCCTCTTCCTTTAAAAAAAATTGATCTTGCATAATAGAGTAATCCTTGGTTATATTTACCTCTGTAAGTTGTTATCCAAAAATAACTTGGATTTTTTTTCAGCTTTAACCTTTAAGAAGTTATTTCTTAGAATAAATGACACTGCTTTTTTTTTTTGTTTAGCCTTTGAGCTGAGAAAAGTGATGCCAAGTTAATTTTAAAAGTCTTTAGGCTGCAATCTCTTCCACTTCTGTAAACAGAGACAGACATACAGAGATATAGACAGTTAAAGAGTTTTCATGTCTTTGCCTGGGTTATCCTCTCTGAACCAAAAGATACAACCCTCTTCCTTCCCATTGCATAACACACACTAACACAGGCACACAAAATCCAGTGACCGAAGTCCCTGAAGAAAGATCTGCATTGTCCAGATCATAATTCAAATTCTATGTCTTGATATGGGCATAAACAGCCCCAACTTTAAATCTCTATATAGCAGCAGTTTTAAAATAACGTCAGAACTGCTGGGACTATCAAAACAGTGTTCTCTGTTTCAAGCATACAGCTCAATGAATAATGCATTTTCTTCTTGAGAAAATAAAGCCAATGTGCATTTAAAGGTTTAAAAAAAATAGGGAAAGTTGTAGGACATTCTGGAAATAATTTCCTCCTTTTTTTGCTGTAGCACTTTGCAGGCAATGCAGGTCTGCGCAGTGTTCTTCAGGATAGAGTGTAGGCGTTGAGAGCCAATGTGACAATAAGTGTCTAAATTAGGAATTCCATCCATGAAAGGGGGCTTCATTTTATAATCGGTAACTCGAAAAGAGGTCGTATTTTTTTTCCCTAATGAAAGCCAGTACTTTTGCTTCCATTTATTTGGCAATGCATGTCTGCAGTGCTGTGCTCATCAAGGATTAGAGTGAGGAAATAGCTCTGATTTCACTTTCAAGCCTGCTCAAGAGAGTCCCCTCATACTGCTCTTTTTTAAAACCATTAAGCCTTGGTTTCGAAGTCTTGTTTGATTCTAGATAATAAAAAATGAATAACTGTATTCTGCTGCCACCCCCCCCCCAACCCCCGACTGCAGAGCCAGTTCAAACAATTGTATTCCCCTCTTCTAAAAATGAAAGACTGGCATGGAAGGTGTCTAAGGGCTGGCCACCGAGGTCTCAAGGATGCTGTTTATTTATTTATTTATTCCCTACTGAAAAGCAAACCGGCGTTTAGTTTAGCTATTCTCAAAACTGATTTTCTGGGTGACACTTTAGTTTAGTCGAACATAGACGGCGCCATCACTCCACTGAAATTTTCCCCAGTCCAAGACCCGCTGCTTCCCCTTAACTTCCTTTTTAACCTAAAATTTCTCCTCGTAAAATTAGCCCCATCGCACACAACTAATTGTCAGATTTTTCCAGGTCCCCCTGCCTCTTCCTTCCCACCCAGCTCATCTCTGGAAAACCAGACTTCCCTAACTTTTCAACTGCGGCGTTTAAGTAAATGCAGACAGTCGGGTTTGCTCCCAGCCCCTCTCTCCGCCAGCAACAGCCTTTCCTTTCCTCGTCCTCCCTCCGCAAACACCTAGCCCAAAGCTCCTCGGTGGCGACCCCCGGCAGAGGGAAGGTGACCCCGGGACCCCCTTCCTTACCTTCCACTCCGAAAGCTCAGGGAGGCTCTTGCTCTAAGACACCAGCACAGGCACGCGTCCCAGCAACACTGACGGAGAGACTCCCCTTCGGTCCCAATCACCGTTGCCCATTTTCCCCGGCTCAGCTTCAAAAATCAGGATTTATATATATATATTTTTTTAAATGCACACATATGAGAAGCAAAACATGGGGGAGAAAATCAATAAGGGGGCCGGGTGGGGGAGAAAAACGCTTCCAGGACCCTCGAGCCTGACGCCGTATCCAACCGAGGGCCGGGGGCGGAGGGTGGCCCCCCGAAGAGAGACTCTTAAGCAAACAAACAATTTTTAAAAAAATGCAAGTGGCTGAAGAGCGAGGATTTGTTTTACCAAATCTACACACTCAACAAATCGATAAGCCAAGAAGCAAAGAGAGCGCTGAGACGAGAAGTGGCCGGCGGCGGCGGCGGCTGCTCAGGCGGATTTGTTGGGGCGGTGGGTTTATGACAGGAGTATTCGTGGTCGGATCGGAAGGCTGAAGCTTTTGCCTTTTCCTCTTTCCGCTTAGTCCTCCCTCCTCCTCCTCCCCCCGCCCCGCAGGTACTGCTCGGCCGACGGCGACTCGGGAGAGGGGGTGGAAAAAATCCTTGGCTGGTGATGTCGGAAAGCTGTTTGAATGCCCAGCGAGGACGGAGGCGCAATAGTAAAGCTCTGTCTCGCGTGTGCGCGCCGGCG
>NW_005367989.1:3860033-3865903 GCF_000412655.1 Myotis brandtii
CTCCGCGGAGCTTCAGCCAGGGCTGCGGTGCGCTTGCACGTCACGGCTACTCAAAACCAAGCACGTCCCGAAAGCGGTGTTTTCTGCGTCTGGGAGGTTTTGGCAACCTCAGTTCCCACCGTTGGGGCTGGCGACGACCCACTGTAAGAGAAACTCAGTGGGAGGCCAGGCAAAGAGGGTGCCGAAGACGGGGAGGCGACTCTTGCGTGCTGGGAAGTAAATACTGGACTTGATCTTTCCGTTTCAGCGCGAACCTGTCGCTGGCGAAGAGCTGTCATTTCAGCACCAGGGTTCCGAGGGGTTCAGAGGACTTGGTCGTCCACAGCGGAGGGGGCACAGCTCAGCGCCGGACCTGCTGTGTGTGTCTCCGGGTGGAACAATACTAGTTTTGCTCAGTGAGGCTGCAATTAACATCTTATTTGTTCTGGCTAGATACAGGCTTTGTCCGGACCGCGGTGCAGCGACAGAGGTTGGGCATCTCGCATTGCTTTCTGCATGGCAATGGGATCGTGGTTGTGGGGTTTAAACTTTTGTTTTCTTAACCTAGCTAATTCTTTTTCAAGTTTCCCTAGTAACAGGTTTGGGAACAGGGGTGGGAAGAAACAAGGGAAGGGGTGGGGGAGAAGCTATTAGATTCTTGATTTAGCAGGAGAAAAGAGATAAATGTCCCCTCCTTCATTTATTTATTTATTTAGCCTCCTGGACAGTTAGCGAGCTGACAAGTATTTGATGATGTAGCTTCAGATACATGCTGCCAAAGGTCATTCACCTACTGGTTATGTATGTCTCCACTCATAAACGCAGTTGGTGGCTTGCAAAACAAGTACTAAATGGCTCCCGTGATATGGTGGGTGGACCATAATGGGTAATTCACATAGTAAAGTGTTGGAGTCTTCCTAAGGGTGAGTGGCTTGAGCGGCAGGTGAAGTTGAATAAAACAATTTTCCATCTTTTCCTCTCCTTACTTTTTCTGCATTTTTCTTCCTCTTGTTGTTACTCTGCTGGGGCGATTAGATAGCCAAGAACATCATTTTTAAAACAGGATTATAGTGAAAACAGGAAAGTGTCAATGACCTTTTATTCACATAAGTGGTCAGAAATATTAAAATCGGCCCTTTACTTTTTAATAAATATGAATAGGGTGACCCTCTTCAAGGCTTTCTTTTCTAGGACAAGTGTTCAGAATAACACCCCATAAAGGAAACAGTTAATCATTCCCCCATCCAGCAGGCTTTAACCATGTTCCAGGAAAATTCACTGCTGAGAGAGCAGCCTGGGTGGCGTTTTGGTTTTGTGTCGTTTTAGTTCATTACAATATTTTTTTATTCACTTAAAGGAGTGTGAAAGGAAAGCAAGATTTATGTCCAGGCATAATTCAAAACATTGTGTCTTAAGCAAACACATTTTCTTTTAAAAACAAACATTGTTAAGCACCACAAAAGGGAAACATTTCATTTATTTCAATTCCCACAGAGATTGTAATTATGATATTTGCAAGACATTTTGGTCAGTTCTGTAATTTTGCCAAGAGCAAAAAATAAAGACATTTAATGACATGTAAAAAAAATGGAGGAAAGGAGGATATTTTGCATGATTTGTACATAAAAAGGAGAGGACACTATGTGAGGTTTAGATATACTTTTATTTCACATCTAGTGGTTTCTCACATTATCTTTGAACACTGTGATTTTGATGTTTCTTAGAAAAATCTTAAAGTCATGACACAGTGACATAAGAATTACAGCCGAAAGGGACAGTTTAAAACGCCTTAATCCTAAATGGAAAGGATCACTCACTCCCAGGGTCATTTATATTCATGTAGAATACAGGGCTGGGTCGGAGAGAAAGCCACCCTTAATAAAGCGCTTCACCCTTCACACTGTTTCCCATAACCTTCATAAATTGCAGGCTACTGAGCCGGCCTGATGATGATCCTGCTGAGGTATATTTATAGCAGCTGATTTGTAGATGATAAATATGCCAAGCAGAACATGGTCTCCAGTAACCCCAGCCTGGTCTGACTTCCTCAGGGGCTCATAATCAAGAATCACAGTAAGAACCATAGAGGGAAAATCTGGTCTCTGGACCCTGACCACAGCACAATCCAAAGGCGAAACAAGGAAGAACCACCCTGACTCACGTCTGCACTAGGTTCCACCTGAAAGCAACCACTGGCAATATTGACCCAACAGCAAAAAGAGCAACAATGTACACACTGTAGGCTTTCTGTGTCCTTTCCACTTATCGAGCTTGGTTTGGTTTTTATACTCTAATACATTTTAAAATTAGCATTTCAAATTAAAATCATCAACCTTCATTGGCCTCTTCACAAGTCTGTGTGTGTGTGTGTGTGTGTGTGTGTGTGTGTCTGTTTGTATGTCTATACATAAATACGTGCACACATATTTTACATAAACACAAAATGTATAGCCTATATAATAAAAGGCTAATATGCAAATTGTCCCCTTGGCTGGGAGTTCCACCGGGAGTTCGACCAGGGGACGGGGCCAGCCAGGGGAAGGGAGGGAGTCCCCAGCCGGCAGCCGGCAGCCGGCAGCCGCTAGCGACCCTACCAGTGCACAAATTTCATGCACTGGGCCTCTAGTTGTAAATAAAGAAGTAAGTCACAGAATAGTTCTGAGTAAGCAAATTCCTGGCAGATCCCCACAATTAAACACTGAAGAATGGCCCCATTCTCGCCGCTTCACCCCTGTTTCAGCAGAAAGGAAAATATATATATACATATATATATACACAAACACATATTTAATACATACTCATGTATTTCAGTTGTTATACAACATATAATTATTTGGGAAAATGGTTTCAGTGCATTGTTTCATATCTTCAATAAAGTATTCTCACTCCAAAATTGCCAGATTAATTGTATAAACTAATTTTCATTTACATTTCCTGGCCACCTTTCAAAAGGACTATTGAGAAACCAGTGTTCTTCTTGTCTCTTTGATTGGTGGTCCCTCCAAGCGTATGTACCCCTGATGTCTTTCTATATGTCCCAATTTTTCTTATAAACATCAGTCAGATTGGATTGGTGACCTCATTTTCACTTAAATACCTCTTTAAAGACCCTTACCTGCAAAGACAGTCACATTTTGAAGTACTGGCAGTTAGATATTTGACATCTGAATTTAGGGGTGGGGGCAGAATTCAACCCATAACACACCTCAAACACATATGTTTCAAATCTAACCAATTATTTCCCATTTCACTGCCATCTTTGTTTTCCAAAGTTCCAAAGCTTGTAGTTTTGGTGTCAAATATTTTAGTTAATTATCCCCAATCAATTATGCTCAAGGCAAAAAAATAAAGAAAAATAAAATGTGTTCTTTAAAAGAAAACATGCTGAAAACCTTTTAAAACCCTAGTTACTTCTCATGGCATATCCAATAAATCCAAACCCTTAATCATGGCCCAAGGTGCCCTACATCATTTGACTCTTATTTCTCATTCAGCCTGAGCCACACTTCTGCTTACTTATGATGCCTAAACTACATTAATCTTCTCTCTGTGTCTCAAAGAAATTTCTCCCCTTCCAGCCTTCCTGTATAAGAAGTGAACTTTCCTTCTCTTGCTGTTGGGATAACTTATTGACCTGTCCTGCTCGCATCCCTCATGCTTCATCTTCAAAATCCTCTCTTCAGAGAAGCCTTTTTATTTCTTAACCACCCAATCTATGGTGTCTCTCCTTATATCTTCTCTCAAGGCACTCATTTACCTGTTTTGTAATACTTGGTCATTTTTAATTACTCAATGTTCTTTATCTATTTTCCTCCTTACCCCATAAGCTCCATCATTATATAGGGTGGGGCAAAAGTAGATTTACAGTTATGAATATGCGAAACACATAATTTATTCTTGCATTATTTATTATTATATTTTTTCCATATGACCAATTGTAAACCTATGTTTACCCCACCCTGTATACTCTTGTCTAACATAGCGAATGGCACATGGTAAGTGCTTAATAGATATTTAGTGAGTGAGTCCATTACAATTGGCAACATATTAAATTCCACAAGTTGTAATTGGTTATGCCCACTGAAATAATATCTATTTTAAATATATATATCATATTATTTGTATCACAATTCAGCTAGACTTCTCTTTTTCCTGGACCAAGCACTTTGTTTTCCTCATTTGTTTCTCATGTGACATGGTCTCTAGATTCTCCATCTTTAGGGCTACTTTCCATTGAAATTATCTCAGCTTTTCACAGTTCATTGATGTTATAATTTTAAAAATACTTTAGATTTAAAATTTTCAGTGTAGATACAATAAATCTAATTGTCTGGTTCAAGTTAATAAATGTTTACTGGGCATCTTCTTAGCCAAACTCTGTAGTTACAAGGATGAATATCTCAGAATCTTCCATATGAGGAGAAAAAGGCTTTCAACTCCCTGAAATTAATGTAGAATTGATGTATTTAACACATCATTAAAAACACATACTCCATAAAAGATATGCTGTAAGATGTTTGGGAAACAGAAGTGGAAAGTATAGTCCCTTCACTGGTGATGATTGTCTCTCTTGGTAGAGAAATTTAATACACAGCTAGCCACTGCTTAATTATAAATTGTATATACATAAATTTCTCAGAGGCAAAAGCTAGGATGTTATGAGAAGTGTGGATTGTGGGTGGTGGGTGAGGGGCATATGATTGGTGTGAGAGATCAGAGAACATTCACCATTTGATCAGAGATCTGAAGGACATTGAGAGATGACTAATCATTCCAGGCAAGGGGGGCAGAGTGTGCAGATACTGAGGCAGGAGGGAAGGAATGCAGTCTAGAGAAACAAAGTAAAGGTGAGGGGAAAGAACAAAGGTGTCAGTGGCAATTGATGAAGATTAGGATACAAATCTGTGTGTCTTTATCCTGATAGCAATATTGACTGAAAGATTGTAAATAGGGAAGTAACTAACTCAGATTTACATTTTTAACAGTTCAGTCTCACTTAAGTGTAAGGAGCAATTTCAGAGAGGTAAGAATCGATGTGAGGAAACAAGTTAGGAGGCTATTACAAAAGTGACAATGGTGGCATTAGTGGAGATGGAGAGAAGTATCAAAAAGATATTTGGGGGTATAACCAATAGAATTTGTCAATGGTTACATATAGCAAGAATGACTAAATTTGGATAATGGTATCTATTAGTGAATCTGCATACTGCTAGTTCATATTAAAGTGATAGTTAAAATATTTTGACTGATTGATTCACTTGAATTTTTTATCTTAAGTGTGTGTGGGGGAACAA
Source organism: Myotis brandtii (assembly GCF_000412655.1). Taxonomy (NCBI): domain Eukaryota; kingdom Metazoa; phylum Chordata; class Mammalia; order Chiroptera; family Vespertilionidae; genus Myotis; species Myotis brandtii. The sequence continues at coordinate 3,865,307 of NW_005367989.1, forward strand.
TATTTTGATTGCTTCACTTGAATTTTTTATCTTAAGTGTGTGTGGGGGAAGAAAGGGGAGATGAATACAATAACTTAAAATAATAAAGAGCATTTGTTTTCTCATGAATAAGAGGGAACTGCTGATTGGAAGGCTGTCTCTGAGACTTGGAATGCCAGCTGGGATCTGTAGTTCAACCGCATCTAGAGAATTCACTTCCAAGATGGTTTACTCATATGACTGGCATTTGGTGCTCGCTGTTGGCTGGGGAGGCTGGGCAGAAGCTGCTGGCAGAAGGTCTAAGTACCTCTTCACATGGGCCTCTCCATAAGGCAGCTTGGTCTTCCACATGACATTGCAGCTGTCTTCCATGAGTCAGAATTCCAATGTACAGGAAAACAAATCTGTCAGTTTCTTAAGGCCTCTGTCTGGAAATGGCACAGCATCACATATAACATTATTCTGTTTGTCAAATGGTCCCTAAGCTTGCCCAGATTTCAAGATATCTGTGGAAGAGGAGGAGGTGATCAGGAAGAATGTTTCTAGTTCTTTGAGGTGATCCTATCTCTCAATGGAAGGTATCTACACTAATAAAAGAGAAAGATGCAAATTGACCAC
>NW_005367989.1:3865913-3866354 GCF_000412655.1 Myotis brandtii
CGCCAGCCAATCAGGAGTGAGTATGCAAATTAACCCAACAAAGATGGCAGGTTAATTTGCATACACAGGTGCTGAGCTGCAGGGGGCGGGCAGGATGCTTGCGTCGTCACCATGGCAATGACGCAGGTGTTCCACACCACCCCAGCCGCTCCGGGTCTCTGGGCAGCAAGGGAAGGCAGAAAGGTGGCTCCGGGCTGGAGCAAAGACGGAAAGGAGGCTCCAGCCAGAGCGAAGGCGGTGCCAGCAGCCAGGGGAAGGAAGGCCCATTCTTGCACAAATCTTCATGCATCGGGCCTCTAGTTTTAAATAATGTGTGATAAGTGGTGCACACTTTATTAACATCTTCTTGGTGGATTATATCATTTAAAACATTATTTCCCATAATCAATGGTATCTACATATCTAATGCACTTATCCAAGCCAGTGGACACTGTTAAATAG
>NW_005367989.1:3866472-3873021 GCF_000412655.1 Myotis brandtii
CTTTGTTTTACTATGGTTGCAAATATCAAAAAATTTCTATATATGATACGGCACCAGAGTTAAGTTAGGGTTTTTCAAAATGCTGACACGCGCCCTAGCCGGTTTGGCTCAGTGGATAGAGCGTCGGCCTGCGGACTGGGAGGTCCCGGGTTTGATTCCGGTCAAGGGCACATGCCCAGGTTGCGGCTCGATCCCCTGTGGGGACATGCAGGAGGCAGCCAATCAATGATTCTCTCATCATTGATGTTTCTATCTCTCCCTCTCCCTTCCTCTCTGAAATCAATAAAGAAATATATTTTTAAAAAAATGCTGACATGCCAAGCTCAAAAGGTTCACCATCACTGCACTAGAACCTTCTCTCCATTGGAATGTAAAGTTCCAGAGGGCGGGGATATTGTCTTATACCATGATATTAGCCTTTGGGACAACACCTGATAAATATTCATTGGCTAGCCCAATAATTTGATATTCTTTTAGTTGTCACAGAAGGCTGTTTAGACAGTAATCCATGCTTATCTTTCCTCTCTCAAAATGCCAGATTATGCCAAGTGTCTTACAATAAGAAGCATTTGCATTATGCCTACAGAATTCTTCTCTTGTAACATCCATAGCAGTAGCCATTAGGTTAACAATGTTAATTCTTAGTATACCCAAGCTAGTTTCTATTTATCACCATGTTGGTTTCTATACATTAATGAACCACCTACCTATTCAATAATTTATTCCATAATTTCCAGGAATCAATATTGAATTCATTTAATTATGATTTCAAGAAATTCTTTCTCCCTTTTACAATTGAGTCAATATGTACCATTAACGCTGTTTTTATTTCCTGTGCCTACTTCCTTTCTAGATTTTTTCAAAAATCATTGAAAATGGTTTCATGAGAACATTTATATTTTCTTTACCTATACTGTAATGCAATTTTTCTAGAAGAGGACATTTTAATAAAGTAGCTAAGGGTCCTTTTAATATTTTCTTGATTTCTTGGGTATCATTTTACTCCAGCAGCAGCGGAGAAGCCAAGCCTCTTTGGTCTTTAGTCGTCTTCAGTCTTCAGTTGTCTTCAGTCTTCGCTCAGGTGGGAGCCTTCAGTCTTCGCTCCGTGCCTGCGTATGCAAATTGACCGCCATCTTTGTTGGGTTATTTTGCATACTCATCCTAATTGGCTGGTGGGAGTAGCAGAGTGACACCAATTTGCATGTTTCTCTTTTATTAGTGTAGATTCTGTGCCATGAATGCAGCATGATCTTCTTCAGACTTCCTGTTATTGTTACACATTTGAACTTTTTTGTTGTCTTATCTTTCCTTATGTGGCCATTTCTCTCTTTTTAATATTCTTACAACACATCAAATTTTGAGGCTAAATTTATTTTCTTCAAGAAAGCAACTTATAAACTGGAGAAACACACCTAGATTAAGCATAAATATTGACAAAGATAAATCATTTGGTCTATCCACTAAGCATTTTTCTGCATAAAACTTGATCATTGAGCTATAAAATGAAATTGTAATTTCATAACTGTCAGCAACACTAGAAACATTTATGGCTTTAAAAAAATTATCTTTATTGTTGAAAGTATTACAGATGTCCTCCTTTTTCCCTCCATTGACCCCCTTCTCCCCATCCAGCCCCCTCCCCAGGCCTTCACTGCACTATTGTCCATGACCAAGGGTTATGCATATATGCATACAAGTTCTTTGGTTAATCTCTTCCCACCACCCCTCCCTACTCCTTCCCTCTGAGATTGGTCAGTCTGTTGCATGCTTCCAAGTATGGTTGTGTTTTGAAACTTGCACCATCATCAATGTCAACAGGAGTGTTCATTAAAATACAAACTTCTAAGACCCATCCTCAAACATTTAGATTCTCTAGGCTTTCCAGACTGATATTTTTACTATGACCCCTAGTGACTCTTATGATCAGACAAGTTTGGGACATAATGGTATATATAGTTCAAGGTAGTTCAAGCTCTCTTTACAGATAGGGACACTGAGACACAGACATCAACAGTAACCAGTCCAATGTTACCCAGCCAGGTGAGGGCAGAGCTGAGTTGAGATGCTAGGTTTTTATGGTCTGTTACTCTTTCCTGTTTATAAAATCATTTCTATTTTGATTTTTTAAAAATCTTGATTCCTGAAAGAGGTAAGTATTCATCCAATTCTCCAGAGTAGATGTTTTTATCATTACATTAGATTATTTAAACAAAAGAATACTATACTGCATATCTTCTCTTACTTGGTATGACAGAGGTATTGTTTACCTTTCTGCTTTGTGACCAGCATTATACCTGCTGGGCATGGGTAATCCATACATGACATGAAGCCCTAGTGACCTATCTAATCTGGGCCTGGATGGAGAGCTGATTAAACACCTTATAAGCTCTGAGAGATTTAATGGGTACACTTTGAAATTAAATAATGAAAATTGTAGATGAAATTCATAGAAGTAAAAGAGGGCCATTCACAGAACGAATACAATTGTATTAATGCATCCATTTAAGAAGAATGTTTATTGTGCTGTTGTTCCAGCAACACATAACCTATATTTGAAAAAAAATCCAAAGGCGATTATTGTGGCCCACATTACAAATATAACCAAAATATGTTAGTGCCGTTGTTTAGACTTTAAGACAAATGAAAGTGTCCTCCTAGTGACTGTGTAGATAGACATGGGCAAGTCACTTCATATCTGAGTCTCAATATTTTAAAGAAATCAATTATTCAGATAATACTACTTCACATGATTGTCATGAAGATTAGTGACAACATAGGTAAAGGAAATGAGAAGGCCCTCAATAAACTATTAGCCCTGTTTACAAGCATAGTATATGGCTCTGAGTCAAGCGCTGGGAATATATGGATGGAGACAAAAGTTTTCTATCTCAAGGTAAAGAAACTGGAGATAAGCACTGAGCACAGAGAAGTAAAAGGGGCTCCACATCTAATATTGCAACGATCACTCACCCACTTACATTTTCTTTAAACTGGAGACTAATTGCTGTATCAAATATCCCAAGCACTCAGGAAAGAAAAGTTAAAAAGAGGTAATATACATACCCATTCTGTGTTATGGTTTAGCTCATAAGGTAAAATTATTAAAGCTTATTTGGCAATATGTATTTTTCTAGGAAAAGCAAAATAAAATTCAAAGAGAAAAATACTTGAATTAAACTCTTTTCTAGAGTTCAATAAACTTTGGAGTCTGACTGGTTATCCATTAATTCTGAACACATTTAAATTCTTAAAAAGAAACAAAACAAACAAATATGACTGGTGCCTGGTATGGCTGAGTTGGTGGGAGCATTTCCATACACAGAAAGGCAGAAAGTCTGTGGGTAAGATCCCCAGTTGGAGTGCATATGGGAGGCAGCTGATTAATGTTTCTCTCTCTTAAATGTCTCTTTCTCCCCACCCCCACCCCCACCAACCACATTTCTTTTTCTCCTAAATCTCTTATATCCTCAGGTGAGGATTAAAAAAACATTACTTGTATGATAGGATATGAATTATGTTTTATTCAGGCAGTAAATATCTAAATATAAATCTGTCCTCATTTGTGAATATAGCATTAAGTTATTAGTGAAATATAAAACCAGCATTCAGAAATATTTTTAATTATTTTGAGTAAGTTTATATAATCAGATTTGGGTAATGAATAATAAGTCCATGGTTTAGGAACAATATTACCATTTAAAATATAAATTTAGTTTTATTTCTGTGAAAATTGAAATAAACTATCAAACTACCTATTAAAGTTATCCTACATATAAGAAAAAGGTACTGGAATCTTTAACCTACTTTTAATTTTTGATTGTTTGATAGTGACCATCTTAATTTTCAAGGGTTGCATAAGAATGGAATCAAGACATATTAACTCTTAACTGTTTTCATATTTTTTCAACACATGTGATGAAAAAGTTTTCTGGAAGAGGCTTTAAATGTAAAGTATTATTATGAGATGAACATTTTTAGTTAATGTCAAACTACTTATAACCTTCTGAAAAACACTCAGAGAATATGACTTTGTTAGTATAATTGAGTGCTTCCATAATAAAACCCAAGTAATTGGAAAATTAAATTTCTGTTGTGTGCTTACAGTAAAAAGAAGATTATAATAATCATTGAAAACTTAGTTTATATGAATTAATGTTAAAGATTAAACTCTAGCCTGGCTGGTGTGGCTCAGTGGTTGAGTATCAACCCATGAACCAGAAGGTAAGAGGTTCAATTCCCAATCAGGGTACATGCCCGGGTTGCAGGCTGATCCCCAGTAGGGGGCATGCAAGAGGCAGCCGATCTTTGATTCTCTTTCATCATTGATGTTTCTATCCCTCTCTCCCTCTCCCTTCCTCTCTCTGAAGTCAATAAAAACATATTTTTTAAAAAAAAACAACAGAAAAAAAAAGATTAAACTCTAGCTGTTATTAGCTATTGTAGTTTTTAAAAGGTGTTAAATGGTGCTTTTGGTCATTATTACATGTTACTAAACATGTTACTAGAACACTCTTTCCACACAATTACTAGGTGTAAGAGTTAATTTGTTACATCAACAAATATTATCATTTTTAAAAAATTTTAAATGTTATAAATTACTTTAATGCAAAAAGAGAAAAATACTCATAGAAATTTTTGAAGAGAACATTATGCAAATTGTAAGACAAATTATTCTTACTCTTCTAGGTCTCCATAAATAATCACTATGTATCCAAGATATCAAATTCTCATATCAATGCCTATGGGGTTGACAGAAATTTGGATTTACATTTAAATTCAATAGGAGTTTTAGAATCAGTTAATCATCCCCTTTAGGTAAAGAAAGTTGATATTGAGACCTGAATAGCATATCAGATTTAGTATAATGTATCAAAATAAGTTTCATTCCTCTTTATATATTCTCCTCATGTCTGTTAGAATATGGAATCAAGCCAGATTTGAGGTTCAATAACCCTAAAATTTCATCAAAATCATCTTTTTGACATTTTGATATTTTAATGTACTCCTTTTAAAACATAGGTATTTCATTTTCAGCTTTTATCAGTTATACATTTATATGAGATGTAGCTAACAGATAAGATTAAAAGAACATTTGAAACCTGTGCATAAAGAGGAAATACTTGAATGAATCACTTAGTAATGAGAATGAGCCAGCTGGTTTAGGTCACCAGCTGGCTAGTAAATTAGCTGGAGTTTTGTTATATCTTCTATCAGATAGGTAGCTAACTACCTAGATATATAGATCTCATGTCATTAGGAGATTTCTATGTATGTCTTCTGAAATCTTAATTATAATGTTTTAAAAATCCAATTTCACATCTGTTATATCACAAATTACCCAACACACAATTGACATTACACATTAGACATTCACATTCCTAAAATCCCTTTATTTTAATTACATAAACATTCTTTCCTTCCATATTTCTTCTCTTTCTCTCTAGAAACAATGACCAAAAGTATGTCTTATATGTTCCTATACCCTTGTATTCAAGCCTAATCTCCAAACAACTCACCAAGTCATTTTTCCAAACAAAGGCATTTCCTCCCTGAGCAATGTTCTGGTACAAGCTATAAAGATAATTAATGTTAATCTTTTATTCTATAGCTAAATCAGTATCAGCATTGATATTAATATTGATGATTTTATTTTAAATATTGTATTTGCAAGAGAGTGAATTTTGAAACCAGAGTATTGGGTTTAATGTGTAGTATTACCACTTAACTTCTCCTGAGCCTGCATTTCTTCATCAGTAAAATGGGGAGAATAATTTTCACCTTATAGAGTTATTGTAGGATTAATAATAAGGACGGCTCAGTACTGATTACTATTCTAAGATTATCAAAGGTACTCAATTTCCTCAAATAAAAAAATGGAGATAGTGCCTGGACAGGGTTGCTCAGTGGTTAAGCACCAACCCATGCACCAAGAGGTCACAGGTATGATTCCTGGTCAGGGCACATGCCCGAGTTGCAGGCTCAATCCCAGGCAGGGGGCCGGCAGGAGGCAGCCAATTGACCAACATGGATGTTTCTATCTCTCTCTCCCTCTCCCTTCCTCTCTCTCTCAAATCAATAAAAACATCTTTTAAAAAAACATAATAATAGTACTTGCTTAGTAAAGTGAAAAAAATGCAAAAATTGCTTAGCACAGAAAGTAGTACTCAATGCCACACAGTATTGAGCAATATATTTTATTGCTACTACTATTAGTAGTACGTCAACATCACTTTTAATATATACTATCAATGTAACATATCCAGCAATTAATTATAATACTTTATATTTTAATATCTTCTATATATTATTAAATTAGATAGTTTATTATTGTCTACCCTATAATCAGACCTTTATACTGGGTCCACAAATTCAAACTCAATCATCAGCATGTGTTTCATAGATAAATATAAAGATGTCTACATGGTCCTAGATGTGTAAACCATTACATAGTAGTAAGTTTCACATTAAGAAAAAGAAGATAATCTGTTATCCTTGTTATCTACTCATCTAAATGTTTATAACAGAATGACAATCTTCTTGGGATAGTTT
>NW_005367989.1:3873040-3894284 GCF_000412655.1 Myotis brandtii
CACACACATATATATACACACACACACACACACACGCATATATGTGTGTGTGTGTGTGTGTGCATGTATGTTTTTCTATTTAGAAGATACAATACATAAATCATGATATTAAATTAAATCCAAAGGTTAACTTTAAAAAGTATAGGTGTTTTTCAATGAATTACATAGGAAGATTAAGGCATATAATCTTATGATAGCACCCATCAAACAAATTATAATCAGAAACCAGAGAATAATTTAAGTGGTGTAAAAGAGATTTCTAACTAAATACTTTGGTTAGGTTCATACTAAGTTCCTTAATTCAGCTTTTGTAGTAGTGACCTGGAAATAATTCCTGAAGGTCCTTGCTTATTAAAATGATTTGTTATTATAGCAATAACATAATCTCATTTTAGATAGCATCTGAAAGAATTGGTACAATGCTCTACCCCCTGCCTCCAAGTCTAGGGATTCAAAAAAATATTTTAATACATAGCTCTATTCTCCTGGCTAAGTTCATATCCTCTTGATTTCAAGCCAACTTTTAATTGAATTCAGTTACTTTAATTGCTCCTCAGAGATGTCTATAAAATGTGCTCTCCCAGATTTCCTAGCAGAAGTGCCATTGTCTCTGCTCAGCATTCCCAAGCAGACAGCAAACTGCCATCAAGCTCCATCTTGTTCAACAATGACTCTTTAATGTGGTCATCTCATGTGCTTTGTATTTCAATTATAATTTAGAATGAATTAAAATCTATTTAAATGGATAGCTTCATCTCTTAGTGCTCTTGATGGAAATCCATTTCAGAACATTCTCTTTAAGGCAGAACAGAAAAAAAAGTGTGTCATAGTATATATCCTTACGTTTATTTTGCTTATAATTTACTCTTACATTTTTGTTGATGTTCATTAGCCAAATAAAATAGTTATGTATTTATGCCCTGTACTCTTCATAGATGAAGCATCAAAAGTTTATACTTAAGGATAGATTTAAGCATCCAGGATTTTTTACTTCAGTACTACTAAACAGAATTGAAAATCAGGCTGTTTATGGAAGTGAGTAAAGTTATTTGCTGTGGTATTGAAAAATCAGATTATAGTGTTTCAACATAAAAGTATCTCATGGAATATATTTTAAGGTTATAAAATCATTAATAATAACATCACGCAAGAGTATAGCAACTTATAGTGTATGAAGTAGTCCATTCCCATGTATTTGATCACTTACATTAACCCTGTGCATCATTATTCCTATTTTATAGATCAGGATTTGATAAACAATGGCCTGTGGGCTAAATCTGACCAGACACTTGTTTGTGTAAATAAAATGATATTGGATTACAGCCATACCCATTCATTTACATATTGTGTATGGATGCTTTGCAGCTTTAAGGGTAGAGTTAAGTAGTCATGACAGAGAAGTATGGCCCACAAAATCCAAAATATTTACTATCCTATCATTTATAGAAAAGTTTGTCGAACCCTGTTTATAAATTTCTAAACTAAAATGGGAAAAGTTTGACTAATGTTTCCTATTTATGAATCTAATCCAATGCACATGTGATTTGCTCAAGTAAAAATCCAACTCTTTTGAATCCAAGTCTAGGGTTATTTTCTTTTTAACATCATGTGAATATTAGCAAGAAACACCTGTCTTAACAGTGGAAAGTCTTTAGAACCTATTTTTATTGTATATGATTGAGTAGATGCTACTTGAGTGTACAGCTACTTAATGACCTGAAATCTACAAGGAATAGAAAGGATGTGAGAGGTAAAACCAAGGCTTCAGGTATCATGTTCCATAAACAGTTTACTGGTCCTGTGGTGCCAGCAGTACCAGGTTAAGAAACATTTGCCACAGGGGTATGCAAGTATTTGGAAGCCATAATTAAAACAACGAGGTACTCAAAGATAAGGAAGCACAGATTAGAATGGAAATAAAAACAACCTGGGAACCAGTGCCCTGAATCCAAGACTGTTGGGAACCTGTAGTACCCCTTCATCAGCCAGCAAGGGTGCCACGCATGCCTTGGTTGCAATGATTTTAGGCAAGTAACTGAGATGCATAGTACTGGTGGTATCTCAGGGATTTTGGATTTTCTTTTCCTTCTTTGCTGTAAAATTATGTTTACTCAACCCCTCAAGTACTAAGTTTGTGAGATATACTTTCATAATACTACTAATTTGAGGAAAACTCATTATTGCTGTACCAGCCAAACAAGTTCTTTTACCTGATTTCACATTTTCCAAAATACACAGGATAATAATGTCTTTGTTTAAATTTATTTTGTATTGTTGACAGTATTACAGATGTCCCCTATTTTCCCCTGCTTTGCCCCCCTCCACCCAGCCCCCACCCCACCCTAGGCATTCACCACACTATTGTCTGTGTCCATGGGCTATGCATATAAGTTGTCAGTTAATCTCTTCTTGTCCCCCCACCTCCTCCCTCTGAGATCTGTCAGTCTGCTCCATACCTTCATGCCTCGGGAGCTATTTTGTTTGTCAATTTATTTTGTTCATTAGATTCCCGCATATAAGTGAGATCAAAATAAGCTTATTTTGCTTAGCATAAGGGTAAGAGATCCTATATAATAAAGAGGTAATATGCAAATTGACCATCACACCCTTGCACAAGATGGCTGCCCCCATGTGGTCACAAGATGGCCAGCAGAGGAGGGCAGTTGTAGGCAATCAGGCCAGCAGGGGAGGGCAGATGGGGGCGACCGGGCCAGAAGGGGAGGGCAGTTGGGGGCAATTGGCCCAGCAGGTGAGCAGGGGAAAGGTTAGGGGCAATCAGGCAGGCAGGCGAGTGGTTGGGAGCCCCCTGAGGGGGTCCCAGATTGGAGAGGGTACAGGCTGGGCTGAGGGACACCCCTCTCCAGTGCACAAATTTCATGCACCGGACCTCTAGTTTTTAATATTTACAAATCCTCTTGAAAATATAAAATGCAATTTTTATAGTTTTAGAGTAGCTGGAAAGTAGACACAAAATTAAGGAAACATTTTAAATAGTTTTACTGCACTATAAATTACATTATATAATTAAAAATGCCAAAGAAGATGCATTAATAGGAAAGTATAAGTATTTTTGTAAAACAGCCATTTTAGTGTGGGATCTAAGGATAGGATCCAAATAGGTTTGAAATCTAGGATTCCATGTTCCTTTAATATGCTTTATATATTCATTACCTCATTGAAAAATATTTGTTGAGCACCCGGTATTATTCTAGGTCCTGGAGATACATCAGTGAGCAGAATAGAAAAATTCCCTGCTTCCTAGGTGTTTAGGCCATGGGGTGATAAGTGCTATGATTAGCAACAAACTTTCAGAGAGGAGTAGAGAGTGAAGAAGCAGGAGGATGGGGTCAGCCATTTTTACAGGTGGGTAGGTAAGACCTCTCTACTCTTTGAGAAGAGACCAAAAATTAGTGAGGAAGTGGGTCAGTCATATATCGGCAGCCAGAGGTGTTTCAAATGGTGGGATACCAAATGCAAAGGCATGAGATAGGTATGTGCTTAGTGTTTATGTGGAACTGCAAAGAGGATGGATGGGAAGGGTTGTTGATGGAAGATAAAGTCAGAAAGAACCAACCTTGAAGTTCCAAACAAACAAAAATATCCTGGACTTCCAGGGCACTGCTGTGCCCTCTGCTCTAACAGCTGCTTCTAGACAACTTGAGCTCTTAATGCTCCTCTGGTCATTGTGATAGGTTTTGCTGTATCAATAATAGATGCCTGGCTTTTTATCATAAAACTCACTATATCATTTCAACAAATACCATGATGATTAAACACATTTGACTTTCTTATTCCAATCTCTGTGCATGACTTGATAATTTCAAAGAATTTTACTACCTTATTCATAAAGGTCAGGTTTCTTAATGTCATTTTTCTTGAATATAAATTACATTTTAGGTTAGCACATTGCTTGCTTATATTTATTCAAATATTTTCTTCCAATTCATAGCTCTATTTCCTTAGTGGACTAATATGCTCTATTTTTATTTTTTCCTCCAAATAAATTATGACTTAAGATATGTTGATATAGAGTTCAAACATGCTTAAATCACTTTGGCTTATAAATCACACCTTTGTAAGAGACTAAAAATTATATACCCCACGCCCACCTACAGAACACTAATAGATGAGTAAGTACCTCAATTTGCATATATTCCTTGATTTATGGATGTGATTCTTAAAAGTTGCATATACATATTATATATTTTTTTTCATAAGAAACATGTCCATTAAAAATGCAAACAGTGCGAGGAAGGAAATATTCAGAACTAAACAGGATAATAGTTGTATTTGTAATCATCCTCATTATTGCCTATGCATAAGTACATTTAAGTACATGTACACAATTGTGTCATCCTGTATATAATAGTAGATAGCATAATTTTTAAAAAAAATGAAACACACAATACATTTTAGGGATGATGGGTTGTAGAATTGTGTACTTGAAACCTGTATAATTTTATTAACCAGTTACCCCAATAAATTCACTAAAAAGGAAAAAAATATATAAATTTTTTGAAATGCACTAATAAAGTAAATTATGTATTTTTTAAAGATGTAAATTATTTTTATTTTATTTTAAAATATATTTTTATTGATTTCAAAAAGGAAGGGAGAGGAAGAGAGAGACAGACACATCAATGATTAGAATCATTGATCCGCTGCCTCCTGCCTACCCCCTACTGGAGATTGAGCCTGCAGCCTCAGCATGTGCCCTGATTGGGAATCAAACTGTCACTTCCTGGTTCATAGGTCAATGCTCAACCACTGAGCCATACCAGCCAGGAAAACAATATGGAGTTTCCTCAAAAAATTAAATATGCAACTGCCATTTTACTCTAGGATCCCACTTCTAGGAATATATCCTAAGAAACTTCCAACACCAATCGGAAAGAATATATGCACCCCTATGTTCATAGCAGTGAAATTTATAATAGCTAAGATCTGAAATCAGCCCAAGTGCCCATCAGTAGATGAGTGGATAAAAAAGCTGTGGTACATTTACACCATGGAATACTACACAGCAGTAAAAAAAGAAGAATTCTTACCCTTTGAGACAGCATGGAGGGACCTGGAAAGTATTATGCTAAGTAAAATAAGCCTGTCAGAGAAAGATAAGTATCACATGATCTCACTCATATTTGGAATCTAAAGAACAAAATAAACTAATGAAAAAAAATAGATCCAGAGGCAAAGAAGCATGGAACAGACTGTCTAATCTCAGAGGGAAGGTGGGTGTGGGTGGGTGGGAAGAGATTAACCAAAGAATTTATATGCATATATGCATAGCCCATGAACACAGACAATGGTGTAATGAAATCTGGGGAAGGGGGCGGGTACAAGCTAAAAGGGGTCAATGGGGGGAAATCTGTAATATTTTCAACAATAAAGACAAATTGAAAAAAATAAAAATGAAGTAAATCATGTAAAAATATATATTGTATTTTTCCAATTTCAAAGCAATAAAGTAGAAAAACTGGTACTATAATGTGAAACCATTTATTTAAATTAAAATTTTCAAAATCATATATGGCACCCAGAATAATAAGAGTAAACAATACAGTCAGGAAATAAACACAACAGTGTGAGGATAGGAGTTAACTGTGGATAAGGAGGATAGATAAAAGAATAGTGGGAAGAATGTTTATATATGTATTTTATTGATTTCAGAGAGGAAAGGAGTGGGAGAGAAAGACAGAAACATCAATGATGAGAGAGAATCATTGATTGGCTGCCTCCTGCACACCCCCTACTGGGGATCCAGCCCACAACTGGGGCATGTGCCCTTGACTGGAATTGAATCTGGGACCCTTCAATCTGCAGGCCAACACTCTATCCACTGAGCCAAACCAGCTAGGTTTTTTTTATTTCTTTATAAAATAATTCATGGGACACATTGCAGAAATTTAACGTTTGTTAAATCTGATTACAGTCATGTCTCACAATGGGAATAAAATCTCAGAAATGTGTCCTTAGGGGATTTCATCACTGTGCAAACATCATAGATGGTATATTCTACTACACACCTAGGCTACATAGTACTATAGCCTATTGCTCATAGGCTACAAACCTGTATGGTGGCATGTTGCTGTACTGAATACTGTAGGCAATTTTGACACAATGGTAAGTATTTGTGTACCTATATATTTCTAAACACAGAAAATGTACAGCAAAAATATGGTGTAGGGCACTTTCCATGAACAGAGCTTGCAGGACTGGAAGTTGCTCTGGTTGGGTAGTGAGTGAGTGAGTCTGAAGGCCTAGGACATTACCTTAGACTGAACACTGAAGATTTAGGCTACACTTAATTTATTCAAAAATGTATTCTTCCTTAAATAACAAAATAATGTTCTTACATTTGTCATGGCAATATTTTATATATATATATCTTCTCATGCAAGGGAAATAAAAGAAAACTAAATAAATGGAACTACATCAAACTAAAAAGTTTTGGCACAACAAAGAAACCATCAACAAAATGAAGATAATCCACTGAATGGGAGAATATATTTATCAATAATACATTTGATAAGGGATTAACATCCAGAATTTATAAAGAACTTATAATACTCAACACCAAAAAAACAAACAAAACAAACAATCCAATTAAAAAATGGGCAAAGGACTTGAATAGACACTTCTCCAAAGAGGACATACAATCTGACCAAGAGACATATGAAAAGATGCTCAATTTGACTAATCACCAGAGAAATGCAAATTAAAACCACTGAAATATCACCTCACCCCTGTCAGAATGGCTAACATCAAAAAGTCAACAAACAAGTGTTGGTGAGCATGTGGAGGAAGGGGTACCATTGTGCACGGATGGTAGGAGCAGCCATTGTGGAAAGCAGTATGAAGTTTCCACAAAAAGTTAAAAATAGAACTGCCTTCTGACCCATAGATTCTACTTCTGGGAATTTATCTGAAGAAACCCAAAAAACTAATTTGAAAGAATATATGAAGCCCTATGTTCATTGTAGCATTATTTACAATAGCCTAGATATGGAAGCAGATCAAGTGCCCATCTGTAGATAAGTGTACAAAAAAAAAAATCTGTAGTACATTTATACCGTGAAATACTACTCAGCAGTAAGAAAGAAGGAAATCTTACCTTCTGTGACAGCATGGGTGGAACTAGAAATGATTATGCTAAGTGAAATAAACCAGTCAGAGAAAGACAAGTACCATATGATTTCACTTATATGTGGAATCTAAGAAACTTTAGACTAACAAAGTGGAGACAAACTCATGGATACATTGAACAGACTGACAGCTGTCAGGGAGGAGGGATGGGCGCTGGGTGAGATGGGTGAAGGGCTTAAACAAAGAAAAAAAAAACCCTCATGGACACATAGTATGGTGATTGCCAGAGGGAAGCGGGTGGGAGGAGGTAGAAGAGGGTAAGTGGGGGGGATAAATGGTGATGGAAGGAGACTCAACTTGGGCTGATAAACAGATAATACCATATACAGATAACACATTGTAGAATTGTATACCTGAAACCTATATGATTTCATTAAACAATGTCACCCCAATAAATTCAATTAAAAATGGTAATAAATTTTATCAAGAGATAGTGTTAAAAAATGCAAACATGTACAGTGATAAGTTATTTACTATATCTATGTTAATATTTACCAGCAGGCTTAAAGATAACATACAGAGGCCTACAAATGTTTGTACTTAACAAGCTGACATCAATAATAGTCTAGCTAATTGAACTTTATCAATGATTCAAGAAAGAACCTGATTAAAATGATTAACATGGTGCTTTAGCTTTGACATTAAGTTCCTTTAAAGTCAACTTAAAAAGAAATCTTTGAAAAGGTTAAAAAAATCAGTTGCTAATCTAAGAACATTGACCGGGCTAAAGGAAAAATGACACAAGTTTCACCTATACCAATGACCTAGTGTCCTGGAATTAGAACAATATAGTCTCCCTGACTTCTGATACAGATAAAAGAGACAATGGCAAAGGAAATGATTGACGCAGGAGATTGATAAATTAGAAGGAAAGATGATTGTTCTGGATTATGCAGTAGCTTCCAACTGGCCTCCACTTTGCCACACTCCAATCAAGATTGCTTTTTGTTTCAAACTAATTTCCCTAAAACATTATTTTTAGAATGTCATGCCCCAGTTCATAAAATTTTGTATATCAAAAGTATACTTCTCTGTTAGTCTGTTAAGATGTTTGGTAATCTTACTTCATCCTATCTTCCCAGGCACATTTATGTTTTTTTTTTCTTGAGTCAGAATTATTTATTTCATCAGCTCACAGTGGCATCATGATAATTTCACTCTCCAATTCTGTTTTTAAGTTATTTTCTAGCTATACATTAAGTTGTGTTTAATAAACATATTCCCTAGCTCCTCTTTTATATAAGACACCATAAAAGATGCTAAAATGAATCCAAATACTGCCCTTCCTGCTGCAAAGTCTATTTTACATGCTAATGCTGAGAACATATAGGTAAGGAAAGAATAAATGAATGGTGCTATTATAAATACTTTTTTCATCCAAGGGCCAGAATTTATTAGAAATGCAGAATCTTAGGTCCCATTCTAGACCTACCTAATCAGAGCCTGCCTTTTATTTAGATCCTGGATAATTCATAGGTACATAATTTTTTTAAAAGGTCACAGGTTTATACCACAAAATTTGGCATTCTTTCTTGTACATCATCTATATTATTACTCATTTCCCTGAAAAACTAGTTCATCTCTTAATTGCCAAGCTCAGAGGTAGGCACATGCCTCTGAATCCTCTTGTGGCAATGATTGACTTGGTATAAAATAGGCCTTAAATAAATGTTTGTCTATTGATTACATTCAGACATTGCCAAGACTTTAATAATTCATAAACACGCCCTGGCTGGTTTGGCTCAGTGGATGAAGCGTAGGACAGCAGATTGAAGGGTCCCTGTACAATTCTGGTCAACCACACATGCTCGTGCTGTGGGCTCGATCCCCAATTGGGGGCATGCAGGAGGCAGATGTCCAATGATTCTCTCTCATCATTGAGGTTTCTATCTCCCTCTCCCTTCCTCTCTGAAATCAATAAAAAATATTTTAAAAAATAATTCATAAACATTGTATTTTATATACAATACTTAGTAATGATGGAAAATGTGGTCATATAATTCCACCACATTAGCCAGAAAAAACACACACATAAAAGACATTTAATATTGATACAGTAATCTAACACATAATTGATATTGAAAAATTTCTATTTTTCTAGTATATAATGTTCCTTTTAGGTTTTCAGAAACTATCCAGCCCTGGCTGGGTGGCTCAGTTGGTATGTGCCCTAACCCTTATTAAGAGGATATTTGGAGATGGGGGCATATGAGGGGTAATTAGGTTTAGGTGAGGCCATGACCACAGGACCCTCATGATGGGATTAATATCCTTATAAGAAGAGAAAGAGACTGGAGGTTGCTTTCTCTCGTTCACCTGAGGACACAACAAGAAAGTGGCCATCTGCAGGCTCAGGAGAGAGCCCTCACTGGAACACCGCCACACGGGGTTCTGATTTCAGACTTCCAACATCCAGAATGGTGAAAAAAACAAGTTTCTGTTGTTTAAGCCACCCAGTCCATAATACTTTGTTATGGCAGCTTGAGCCGATTAAAACAAGGACCTTCTAAAAAAACAACAACAAAACAACAACAACAACAAAAAACAACAACAAAAAAACAAACAAAACAACAACAAAAACTAAATAAATAAAACAAGGACCTTCTTTATAATGAAAAAGCTCCTTATCTATGTTAAAGAATCAAGTCATAAACCTTACAAGTTTCCAAAGATAAGTGAGTCCTTTCATTTTCCTGTGCCTAAAAATGTATGTGAAAATTATGTCTTTGAGTACCTGTTTCAGAAGATATTTGTAATAGTTTGAGTTATTGTTCAGAAAATATTAACTCCCCTCCTGGTCCCTCTTTGGATGGAATGTACCTCTCGTCTCAATATATGTTGGATTTGGCCATGTGTTCTTTTGGCCTCATGGTAGGCTGAATCTACCTTTTGACTCTGGGCTTAGCCATGTGACTTGCTGTGACCAATGGATTATAGCAATGGTGATGCAAGCAAAACTTGGTTTGTGCTTGCCCACTAGGGCTTGCATCTTGTTTTGTTCACCATGGTCATGTTAAGAGCATTCCCTGGGTAGTTGCTGTCCCTTCATCCCAGGCCTCTGAATGCAAACATATTAAGTAAAACAAGGGTGAACAGGCAGCAAGGAGCCAACTCATCTGTGTGGCTCAGCTGTTGAGCATTGACCCAGGGAACCAAGAGGTCACCAGTTCAATTCTTGGTCAGGACACATGCCTGGGTTGCTGGCTCAATCCCCAGTAGGGGCTGTGCAGGAGGCAGCTGATCAATGATGTTCCTTTCTCATCTGTTCCTCTCTCATCGATGTTTCTATCACTCTATTCTTCTCCCTTCCTCTCTCTCTAAAAATCAATAAAAAACATATTTTTAAAATAGATCCTGAAATGTATGACAAATATACTTGTCTTTGTATGCCATTGAGATTTTGTATTTGTATAAAGAGCAAAGCTGCCTGATAATATATGCTTTCATTTTGAAGCAATTTAAATTATTTTTATTACATGTATCTTCTTCCCCTCCCCACCTAGTCCAATGGCCTATACATATTCAAAGAAATTCTTAGTTTAGAAGCTTCATTGAAAGAATTTGTCCTGTATTTGTATTGTAATGGGGAAAATCAGTGTTGAATAAATATGGACACTATCTACCTTTAAACTTCAGAACAAGATTACATGTTGTCTCCAAGTACTAAATTTTATAGCTTGTTTTCAGTTTATTAAGAGAAGTGCTAAATCTCAAGAATCCAAAGCCTATTTTAGAAAGCTCAGGAGGATGTAGCTTTTCTAGCAAAATATAGTATCCATTTATAATCTATAAGGGTGTTTTGATCTTTTTGGTTGAGATATAGAGAACATCATTTAGTATTTTTATTTTGTATCTTCAGTTCAATGGAGAAATACAGGTTGTGCTATTTAAATAGTATTTATCAATTATAAACTTCATGTCTGGAATTCTCTAAAAGCAAATACAAAGATACATACCAGAGAGAATAATCAGTCAAAAATCAACCATTTATAGAGTTTCTTTTTGTTTTGTTTCATTTTGTTTTGGCAGAGAATTGTTGCAGGCAATAGATTCAAGAGGGTGGGAAAGAGTGGATTTATTTTGCTTTGTATTGCATATCAAGTACTCGCCACTTAATAGTATGAAATAAAATTTGCTGAATTAATGAATAAGGAAATAAAAGAATTTAATATTGATAAGGATCAATAATATTTCAATGATGCTATAAATCTGGTGAAATATCAGCATCAGATACTTAATGAGAGGCAGAATAATGCTGCCCCTAAGTTGTCCATGTCCTATTCTCCAGACCCCATGAATATATTAGGTTTCATGTCAGAAATTGAAGGTGAATCGAAGGTTGCTTAAGAGTGGAAGAAGGAGGCAGAAAACTCACAGGGATGTGATGTGAGCGGGACTAGATTCACCTTTGTTAGCCTTCAGGGTGGAAAAAGGGGAACCACAGGGTAGAAGAAGGAAACATCTATCCAGAGTCTGTATATAGACATGTAGCCCTGATGCAGCCATGATTGTGCCTTGATTTTAGCTCTGTGAAACCTGTGTTAGACTTTGGACTTCCAGAACTGGAAGATAATAAAAAATGTGTTGTATATTATACCAAGTTTATGATAATTTGTTAAAGCAGCAAAGGGGGAACTAAAACAGCAAACTATTCTGTCCAGTTGATTTTATCTGATTGCTGGAACAGGCTAAGTTTGCTTGCAAAGTCTGTCAAGGAATTGCAGCTGCTGTTAGTCCCTTGACCTACAAGCAAGTCTGCCTTTAAATTGAAGGCCACTATCTTTTATGGAATACTTTGTTTTAGGAAAAAAAGAAAAACATGTGCAGCTGTGATGGCAGAAGGAGATATCCCCTCACATGCTATCATTACTAAGTCTGGTAATTAGTAGGAGTCCCTGTCTTAGTCACCCTGAGCTTCCTGTGAGAGCTTTTCCTTCTACACCGATGGCTGAGTCTTGGGCTTATAAAAAAGCAGAGCTGATTGCTTTAAAGTATACCTCTTTGTTCATTTCATAGATAACTAGGAGTTTCATTCAAAGGTTACAAAAACAGACATACAAACCAACAACAAACATCACACATACACACACAAACTATGGAATACGTGTGTTTACAGAAAACTGAAAAGCACAAATACAAAAACTAGAAATTATCGTTTTTACTTAATTGGCACTTTTTCCTGATTAACCTATACTAATAAAAGAGAAACATGCAAAGTAACCATCATTCCACCACTCCGTTACACCCACCAGCCAATCAGAGTGACTATGCAAATTAACCCAACAAAGATGGCAGTTAATTTGCATACGCAGGCGCAGAGCTAAGACTGAAGATGACTGAAGATGGCGGCGGCCACGGAGCTGGAGTGAGCAGGAGGCTTGGGTTGCTCCTGGCGATGGAGGAAGCCAAGCTTCCTGCCAGCCCTGAACTCCACTCAAGGAGTGGCTGGGGGCCGGGGTCGCCAGGGGGGAAAAGGGGGGAGCAGGCTTCCAGCCCGCCCTGGGTTCCGCTCAAGGAGTGGTTGGGGGCCTGGGTCGCCGGGGGTGATCCAGGCTTCCAGCCAGCCCTGGCCTCCGTTCCAGGAGCTGGAAAAAAAAAGGAGGGACTGGGAGCAGCCAGAGCAGAGAAGCCAAGCCTCGCTGCTGCGGCCGGACCAAAGACCTGGGTCCCGGGTGCTGGAGGAAAACCAGTACCGGCAGCCAGGGGAAGGAAGGCCAATTGCGTAAATCTTTGTGCAACAGGCCCCTAGTAACAATATAATTCCCAACATAGAGAAAGCAGCATACGAACATGAACATTTCAAAATATCTGGTATATAAGAATAAGTTGGTGATTGGAGATTAATGGTTATAAAATTAACATGTTTAGTTTGAAGTTAGAAATCTAAAAAAATTAAATGCAGACACAACTATTCTAAAGAAGTATTTTATTCCTAAAGTAGATTCTTTATATTTCCTGTCTTTATTAAGCTGTTTTAATTTCCCCCTAAATTAAATAAAAAGTAAATATAATAATGGAAAACTATATGCTTAGTTATAACTTGCCCTTACACTTTTTAACAATTACATAATTAGTTTAATTTTTAAGCTAAATTTATCTTTGAAATAGTTTCTTCTAAGATTACTTGTGCTGTTTTGTAATTTAGAAGAGTCATGATTATTGTTGCTATTTCTTTCCTACATGCGCAGGTAAAAAGAAAATAAACCTATGGATACATAGAGGGGGAAGAGAGAGAAAGAAGGTGAAGGGATTAACCAAAGAATATATATGCATAACCTGTAGACACAGACAACAGTGTGGTGATGGCCAGAGGGAAGGGGGGGTCAGGCTGGGTAGAGGTGGGCAAAGTGGAGGGGGGAGAGTAGGGGGATGGGGACATTTGTAATAGTGTCAACAATAAAAATAAACGTTATTTTTTTAAAATTAAATCGTTATTGTTCAGATTATTACATTTGTTCCTCTTTTTTCCCCCCATAACTCCCCTCCACCCAGTTCCCACCGCACCCTCCACCCTCACTCCCCACCCACTGTGTTCATCCATAGGTGCATAATTTTTTGTCCAGTCTCTTCCCGCATCCCCCTCACCCCTTTCCCCCCCAAGAATAGTCAGTCCACTCCCTTTCTATGTCCCTGATTCTATTATAATCGCCAGTTCATTCTGTTCATCAGATTATTCACCTGATTTTTAGATTCACTTGTTGATAGATGTGTATTTGTTTTTCATAATTTGTATCTTTACCTTTTTCTTCTTCTTTCTCTTCTTAAAGGATACCTTTCAGCATTTCATATAATACTGGTTTGGTGGTGATGAACTCCTTTAGCTTTTTCTTATCTGTGAAGCTCTTTATCTGACCTTCACTTCTGAATGATAGCTTTGCTGGATAAAGTAATCTTGGTTGTAGGTTCTTGCTATTCATCACTTTGAATATTTCTTGCCACTCCCTTCTGGCCTGCAAAGTTTCTGTTGAGAAATCAGCTGACAGTCGTATGGGTACTCCCTTATAGGTAACTGACTTTTTTTCTCTTGCTGCTTTTAAGATTCTCTCTTTGTCTTTTGCTCTTGGCATTTTAATTATGATGTGTCTTGGTGTGGTCCTCTTTGGATTCCTTTTGTTTGGGGTTCTCTGCACTTCCTGGACTTGGAAGTCTATTTCTTTCACCAGGTAGGGGAAGTTTTCTGTCATTATTTCTTCAAATAGGTTTTCAATATCTTGCCCTCTCTCTTCTTCTGGTACCCCTATAATTCTGATGTTGGTACGCTTGAAGTTGTCCCAGAGGCTCCTTACACTATCTTCGTATTTTTGGATTCTTTTTTCATTTTGCTTTTCCGGTTGGGTGTTTTTTGCTTCTTCGTATTTCAAATCTTTGACTTGATTCTTGCGATCCTCTGGTCTGCTGTTGGGAGTCTGTATAATATTCTTTATTTCAGTCAGTGTATGCTTAATTTCTAGTTGGTCCTTTATCACAACATCGAGGGTCTCACTAGATTTCTTAAGGATCTCAATACATTTATCGGCGGTTTCCATAAAATTCTTGAAAAATCTTAGAACCGTGGTTTTGAACTCTATATCCAGTCGTTTGCTGTCCTCCATTTCTGTCATTTGTGACCTGTTTCTTTGTCTTCGCATTTTGTCTGCTTCCCTGTGTTGGTAGAGTGGTTTTGTGTGCTAGGTGTCCTACAGGGCCCAGTGGCTCAGCCTCCCCAGTTACCTGAGGTGGACACTCTTGGTGCACCCCCTTGTGGGCTTTGTGCACAGTCTTGTTGTAGTTATGCCTTGATTGTTTTAGGTGTCACTGGGAGGAATTGACCTCCAGGCCAATTGGCAGTGAGAATCAGCTGTGTCTGCAGTGGGAGAACTTCTGTGCTGAAGACACCCCTCTGGGGCAAGACTTGCTTCAATGGGGCTTTGGTGCTCACTGAGTCTGCCCCCTGAGTGTGTCCCTTATGAATCCGAGGAGCTGCAATCTGGATGGTCCCACTCTGACCACCAGGAACACTCTAAAAATAAACTTTAAAAAGTAAAGTTGAAGCCTTAAAAATGTGAAAAATAAATTAAATTCTGAGGATTTGGGTATATGATTTTAGCTTTTATTTATTTATTTTTAATCCTTACCTGAGAATATATTTTTATTGATTTTAGAGAGAAATGAAGGAGAGAGAGAGAGAGAGAGAGAGAGAACATTGATGTAAGAGAGAAAGTTGTCCCCCCATATGCATCTTGACCAGGCATCGAATCTGCAACCTAGGCATGTGCTCTGACCCAGAATCCAACCTGCAACCTTTTGGTGTATGGCAAGATGCTCCAACCAACTGAGCCACCTGGCCAGGAAGAGAAATTTAGCTTTTAATCAAATATTTTTAATGAAGCTATTTTGATATATGTAATAATCTGGATGATATATCCTATAATTAACAGTATTTCTTTAACTGTTTTGTATATTGAGCCAATTCAAGGCTAGGTTTTACCCTTGTCTTATTGCTTCTATGTGATTTTTGTGTCATTATCAATTAAGTATCAATGTTGAAAGTTTGATCTGATGAAATATGTAACCTATTATTTTTCAGAAATTAAATTATATTCACCTATTATTTTAAGGCTTAATCACTTAGATATGACAAAACTTTATTTAAAAATCTATTTTATTTTATTATTAGAAGAAATGATTAAAAAGCAAATTGTCACAGAAGAATTATGTATAGCATTTTTAATTTTCATTCATACTAATGTATATGTTAGTTAAAAGGAGTGGAGGTATAGCATAGTTGAGTGGGGGAAGCATTGAATTAG
Source organism: Myotis brandtii (assembly GCF_000412655.1). Taxonomy (NCBI): domain Eukaryota; kingdom Metazoa; phylum Chordata; class Mammalia; order Chiroptera; family Vespertilionidae; genus Myotis; species Myotis brandtii. Next base: position 3,888,976 of record NW_005367989.1, read on the forward strand.
TTACTTGTTCATACCAAGAAATATACACATTACTGTAACGATGAATCAGCTTTCTATATAATACTGTCACCACAAAACTGACTGAAATCTGTTTGAATTTGGTATAGTTCTTTGCAAAGTGTCTTTATCCTTGTGTTATTTTATAATATATCTGTAAAAATCTGAAAATAAGCTTAAAGTGAATTTATAAAAATAATTCTCTCACCAATTTGTTTTTCCCAGCATGAATATATTTTTCTTGTCAGTTATGTTAACTTGATCTTATACTTTCTTAATGTTTCATTCTCACTTTTATACCTATCTACTCTTTTGAAACAATTGTGTGGTAAAGACCAAAATGTTCATAGGAAGGAGGCTCTAGATGGCTTAAAGACTTGTATGTGCCATATTTTTACAAGAAAATGTATGAGAAAATATTAAACAATCTTCAAAAGCACACATCATAAAAAAATTCAACCACTGGAATTATGTAAATATTGAGGATTTTTCTGTAGCGTAAAACAACACAGATGATAGAATGGAAGAAGACATTGTCATAACTAACATTGTGTTTTATACCTTGAATATACAAGTGATTTCTTGACTAAAATGAAGAAATCAGCCAAAATAGAAAAATGAGCAAATGATTATGAAAAAGCAATTACCAGAAAAGTAAACCCCAAATCTCAGTAGCATATGAAGATATTTCAAAGTTATTGTAATCATATAAATGCAAATTAAAAAAACGTGATTTTACTATATTATTTGGCCTGACAAAGTGGAAAGCATTGGGAGCTGTATGGGATTTGGAACGCTCAGGTCCCTCTGGTGGGATTATAGACTGGTGCAGCTATCCTGGAGAAAAGTGTGCTAGTTCTTAGTCATCAATTACCTTCCTTAATATCAGTCCCAGAGTAATTTTTTACAAATCCTGAGGGGATTATGTATGTCTCTGTTCTAATCATATAAATGCAAATTAAAAAACGTGATTTTACTATATTATTTGGCCTGACAAAGTGGAAAGCATTGGGAGCTGTATGGGATTTGGAACGCTCAGGTCCCTCTGTGGGATTATAGACTGGTGCAGCTATCCTGGAGAAAAGTGTGCTAGTTCTTAGTCATCAATTACCTTCCTTAATATCAGTCCCAGAGTAATTTTTTACAAATCCTGAGGGGATTATGTATGTCTCTGTTCCTTGAAGCAAGATATCTGTGGAAGTGAGCACATTGGATTCCCACTAATGAGGGAGTGAATAGGCAAAACATGCTTGATGCATACTATGTTGTACTGCTGTTAGAAGCAACTTATTTGAAGTCCACATGGCAACACAGGCAGATATTAAAAACATAGTGCTTAGCAAAAAAAGCAGAGAAAGAGAATTAGCCACATAACACACAAGCCTTTATAAAAATTAAAAATATAGGCACATAAAAAATATTATACATTTTGAAAAACTACATGCAGATGCAAGAGTAAATGGTTGCTCCTGCAGAGAGGTTGAATTAGAATATAGGGTGAAAGAATATAAATAAAATAAGAAAAATGGGAAAACAACAACCCCCACCAGACTAATGGGCTGGCTGATATTGAACCTTAATGATGGATCCAGAATGACCAAATAATAAATGGCTCCTTAGATGTTTCAATAATAACATGTGGCATTAACATAATCCTTAAATTAAATGACTGTGACTAGGCAATTATCTGATATCTGTTAAAAAACAGAATGAAGCCTTAAATACGGGGGATTAAAACGTATGAGGGATGAAGAGTGATTCTACTGGGTAGAACTGTAAACCAAGTCACTATCTGTCAAAATATTTATAATCTGTTTTTTTAATTAACTAAAATCCCACATATAGAACATAAACCTCTAAAAGGTGTATGCTACTCATAAGCCCATTGAGATATAGTTACTGAGTGTGGGTTTTGAATTAGTTTCTCATAGGAAAATAAAGCATGGGTTGGTGACTGGTATAAAAGTGCATTTCCCCAGAAAGAAGGCTGATCAATGTGTAGGGAAATATTTTAAAACGCTCATTTGCCATTTGAATGAGTGGTATCATCATTCTTTCAGAAAGCGGGGAGGGGGGGACTATCTCCATGAATATACACTACGCGCTAATAGGAATGACAATTTTCCTTTCTTCATTAGATGAAAACTGATTAAATGAGAATATGCTGAGGAAATGTTGTTAGTAACATTCTTGGACACATAAAAAAGGAACTGAACTTTCATCAGAGGGTACCAAGCAGCTTGTCTCTTTCTGTCTAGGGATTCCACATTAGATGCTACCATACGTCTATTCACTTAGCTTTTAGTTTATAGGAATTACTGTTTTCATTTCATTCCAGGCAACTGGAGGAGTTGATAGTTGGCACCCCATTTGAAACTTTTTTCCTACTGATTTATGGAAATAATAAAAATATGCAATGATATTCATTTCAGTACTGCAAACCTATTAGCAATGTCTGTTAGGAAATGTCTAGATATAAAAGCGTGTCCTTGTGACAGAAACAACTGCATCATTAAATAGTTGTTCCAGTATACTCTCCTTATTAAGAGTCAATTTGGACTTTATCAAGGCCAAAATACACTTAATTGTGTGAGCATAGCATGTTACAAAAAGAATAATTATCCAATTCTGTGACCAGAGGTAGGAAAGAGCCTGTGTTGAAAATAATTGGATAGAGATGAATATCCCCTGCTTGACCTAATGTACTCTTTTTTCTATCTATGGTACGACATAAAACTTGCAAGAATATACTACTACACCAGTATAAGCTCAATTTCATATAAATTCCTATCATGCTTACTAATTTCAAACTAAACCAAATGACTTGATTTAGGTTGTATGGGCAGTACTGTCCCCACCTCAAGCCAGGATGGGCATGGGTCGCTGAAAGGATCAGGAAAGGAGATTCTAGATCACCGAGATAGCTTTGTGTTGTCCTTATGATATAACAAAGGAATATACCTTCTCTCTTAATTCCTCCCTCTCAGGTATGGATGAAAAGAGCAGAAAAGGGCTAACTTCTGAGAGTTAGACTTAGTAAAACCAGGATTTCCCAACTGAGATATGTTTATTTATTTTGAAGAATATTTTCATGTCAAAACAAAATGCTTGATTTAGAAGAGGCATTTCTTTGAAAAAAATAAATCGTATCAACCTTTAAATATTTTAAAGTAATTGTAGAATTATCATCTTCCACAGAATTAATCTCCTTGCTGTAATATTTGGCATTATTCCTATGGGAATTGAAGCAACTAAAATGTTGTGACAAAATGGTTTCTTCTTTCTTTCTTCCTTTCTTTCTTTCTTTCTTTCTTTCTTTCTTTCTTTCTTTCTTTCTTTCTTCCTTTCCTTTCTTTTTTTCTTTCTTTCTTTCTTTCTGGCCTAATTATGTGTTGTACTGCAGTTTGAATCACCAACCATAACATTTAAGATGACAGGCAGTAAGAATGTCTTGAATCATTTGCATTATCAGCACAGCCATTCACTGCTGGGTCCAATTCAGACGGATATGGAAACAATAGGGAACTTATGCATAGCTCAAGTGCCAGTCACTATATGTGTGAAAGGAAATACTTTCTTCTACTACTATATTTCTTTATATATATATTATGTTCAGATATTTGACTGTTGTTTACTTTACTTAAGCCAGAACATACATTTTATTTTGACCAAATTTTTTGAGATATGGTTGCTTTAGATTGCTTTTTAATAGAATACTGTGTTTGAGTTAAAATAGCTTATATGTGACAATTTGTCAAAATGCATTTTCATATTTTAAGTGCATTAGCATAAGTAAGAAAATTTAGACTCACTGATGGCTTGTGATAATGAATAGCCCAGCTCAGGATGCTGGAAATTTTTCACCAATCTCCACAACTTCTGATGGAGAGATTAAGAAGGAAAATGTTGCTCTATCTCATCTCATTTTTAAACTCTCTAACTCACTGTCATAGGGAAAAGATAATTTATACTAGACTGTATTATAAAGATGGTAGTTTTATTCATTTTAAGACTTTAGAATTTACTATTTTTACCTTTGAAAAAATTCTTATAGGTATCCATGTTTTATAACCAAAAACTGTGATTATGAATTTACATTGCAATTTTAATTGTGGTCACATGGAAAATTAAAAAGTAGAATGTGAAGATTTTCTTTAGTAAAATAGAGTTAAATGGCACCACCAAACCATGCTACTTAGGCAGCAAATGATGCACTTATGTCAGAAAAAGAGAGAGAGAGGGAGAGAGGGGGAGAGAGAGAGAGAAATTTATCAGAAAAATTCAACACATGCTTTGGCCTCAGTGGGGTATCTGCCATCAAAGTGGCATTTAGCCCCAGGCAATGAAAGAAGAGTAAACTTTTATTGTCAGTAGCATGGGAAAGACAGTGTCTGATCACAAACCTAGGTCTGGAGTCCTATCATCTTTGAATCTTAAAATCTCCTGAATGGTAAATAGTCTAAAAGTTCAGTGTGATGGTCATCTGAAAATAACTGTACCTGACAATAGATTATTCAGTCTTTTCCATATGATGTTGAGAATAATATATTAAAGTATTTTACAACATGCAAATATGTGATCTCTTACAGATATAGCCCAACCAACTTTGAGGCAAATATATGATTTTTACCCATAATTTTTCTGTGGGAACAAAATAAAGCTCAGCATAGATTGTCTGTGGTCAGTAGATAATATGCAATAAATGTGGATTTTGAACATTGTTCATTTGATTCTATGGGCTTTGCCTATTTATGACACTAGAATTACCTCCAAGTGTTATTTGGAAGGATAAAGTTTTGACACCTTTAGAGTACAGAATTTTTTTTTAATAACATGGTTTGGGAAGTTGAAACATTCTTTAAAATAGAGGTTGTAGCAATGTGGGAAGAACACTGAATTACAAGTCAAGAATCAGGGTTCAGGTTTTGGAAGTACCATTTAAGAGTTGTGTGAATTGCACAAGTATATGGCTTTCTAGGTCTCATTTTGCCTGTTTAGAAAATGATCATAAATACTTGTCCCTCTTATTTCTCCAGATCATTAGAAGGTTCAAGAACAATATCTGCATTATTATAAGATACTAGAGGCCCGGTGCACAAAAATTTGTGCACTCGGTGGGGAGAGGGGGTCCCTCAGCCCATCCTGTGCCCTCTCACAGTCTGGGACCCCTCAGGAGAAAATGACCTGCTGGCTTAGGCCTGCTCCCAGGTGGCAGAGGGCAGGCCCAATCCTGAGGTGCAGCCCCTGGTCGGGCTCAGAGCAGGGCTGATTGGGGAGTTGGGGCACTGCCCCCCGTCATGCACAGAGCAGGG
>NW_005367989.1:3895606-3976375 GCF_000412655.1 Myotis brandtii
GGCTGGCTGAAGCCCGGCTGAATAAAGCAGGTTTCTGGGGTTTTGTTTAGCTTCTATATTTGCAACATAGTTGCTTAGAGTTGCAGCTGAGAGGCTGGCAAGTCAGGCGGGGAACGTTGGAGTCCGCAGTCACTGGAGCAAGCAAGCCTCCCTGTTAGCTTCAAGCTGCCTGGCTGCCGGCCGCCATCTTGGTTATCAGTTAATTTGCATATACTCACTGATTAGCTAATGGGAAGGGTAGCGGCCCTACGGCTAATTACCATGTTTCTCTTTTATTAGATAGGATAATATCTATATCCACATGCAGTAACCTGAAAAAATACTCTACATAGAAATGGGCTATACAGATCAGAAAGCCTGTAGACTAACTAGACCTCTCTCTTATTTTTTGGACCACTAAATGTTTAGCAAACATGGTTAAATCATGTTATTGGGAAATCAGTGTTGGAACCTGAAACATGACTTTAGGGATACTGGAAAAATGCCCCTTCTCCTTCCCTCCATTACCTCCCCCCTTTCCAAGCTTCTCAGAAATTATTTCTTAGAGATTTTTATGAGAATATCTTTTGATACATGTTTAGATCATTTTGACAACAGCTATAGCTGATGCTATGGGTGTCTCACCCAGATTCCTGGGGAATCCCTTTTAACAGCAGTGGCATGTTTTGCTAAGGGCTCAACTTTCTGTACCCTTCCCAGTAGCACTCCCTTTGGCTTTTGGAGCTGTCTCACTCACTAGGAGACCAGAAAATGACTGACTGGTGCTAGGCTACAAAGGCCCTTGCCTCATGGGAGACAGATTGCGTAATCAATTTCTGCTCTAGAGAACCACCTAGGTTCAGGCTGAGGGCGAGACCTCCCCTGACCCCCACCTCTACTTGATTTCTCCTCTTTCCCAATGCAGCTCCATTCATGCTCTCACAGGCTTCTGAGAACACACCCTTGAGAAATCACAGGTGTAAGAATCTCAACCACAGGCTCTTCTAGAAACTGGACCTAAAACAGGCTCTGATCCCTGTTATGTAATTCAAAGCTACTTAGGGAGTGACATTTTAAGTGGTTTTTAGTAACTTATTTAGTGATCACAAGACCAAGCTTTGATAGGAAGCAAAAAGGAGGACTGATTACTCAGATGAAGATGAAGATTAAAAATGTTGAGAGGGAAGTCTTTGTCTATTTTACAATTTTGCACAGGCTAAATAAAGCCTAATAAAGATTTCCCTAGGTTGAATTGCTGAGATGAAAATTTATCTTCACATTAAATATTATAGAAATGAGGGGTCAGTCAGCCTCACAAATGATCACAAATTTAGCCCAGGCTGGGTAGCTCAGTTGTCCATTGTCCAGATATACCAAGGTTGCAGGTTCTATCCCCTGTCAGGGTACAAGAAACAGCTAATGAATGCATACATAAATAAAACAACAAATTGATGTCTCTCTCTCTCTCTCTCAAATCAATCAATAAAAAAATTTAAAAAATAAAGTGATTTAAAGAAGTTAAAGTATTCCTTTTTTTGACTTCTCTTTTCCCTTCTAAAATTATCATTTAAAAGGAATTCTCCTGTATCCATTTTTCATATCTGCTTTTTCCTGTCATTTTTTATTCTCTTGTGTCTGCTAACTATAGATGTGGATGACCTTGTTTCAGTGTGGAAATAGGTCACTCATGCACATACTTCAGTTTTTGGCCTGGGAGCAATGATGGATGTTTGCCACCACAATACTCTTTTCTAATAAGTCTCCACAGGAAACATTATCTGTTTTTGGAGGGAGTAGTATTATACATTATTTTGTAATATCAGTGCTGTGACTTATTTTAACAATAAAACTAAAACACACATCCCTTACTTGGTTTCCAAAGTCCCAGACTATGTGTGACCATTACTCCTTTTGTGCCTTCATGTCTAGGTCTAGTGCACTCCTCAACTTTTCACTAGGTTGTCCATTGAGCACCTTCTCAAACCTTTTGCTTGGCATCATTGTCTGCGTACCACCTGGTCACCCACCTGTATCATCATCACATATTATTCTTAGTTATGCTAGTCATCTCCCTGGATATTTAAAAAATATATTTTATTGATTTTTTACAGAGAGGAAGGGAAAGGGATAGAGAGTTAGAAACATCAATGAGAGAGAAACATTGATCGGCTGCCTCCTGCACACCCCCTACTGGGGATGTGCCCGCAACCAAGGTACATGCCCTTGACCAGAATCCAACCGGGACCTTTCAATTCGCAGAGCAATGCTCTATCCACTGAGCCAAACCGGTTAGGTCTCCCTGGATTTTTAATAGCCATAAATGGCTCAAGCCTATCAGATAGACTTGCTCACTCATGTTAACACTTCTTCTCACCCTACTTTTAATTATTCGCTGTCCATAGATAGCAGCTGCCCATGAAGTCACCATAAGAGGGCAAAGCAAATCAGAGTTGATATCTTGTAGGGATTTTAACAAAGGATAAAAATATTTAAAAAGGGTGGATAGATTGTGCCACAGGGAACAAGATGATGAGGGATGCTAGCTTTGCTCTTCATTATTCCTGTACTATAATTTCTGCATTTTTCATTTATTCAATTGACAACATCATTCACAAGGGAAATATTATTGCCTCCATTTCAAGACAAGCAAATGGGGTTCAGAGTATTAATTTAAGAGAATGCCTCACTCAAAAACATGCTGTTTTACCCATTATGCACAGTAATACCTTATCTATATATATATATATAAAACCCAATATGCAAATAGGCCAAACGGTGGAACAACCGAACAACCAAACAACTGGTTACAATGACATGTGCTGATCACCAGGGGGCGTGCATGGAACATGGCGGGCATCGGCAGCAGGGGGCAGAGCAAGGAACATGGCAGGCATTGGCCATGGCGGGATTGGGGAGCAGGTGAGCGGGGGTGCCAGACCAAGGCAGGGCACCAGGTCTCTGTCATCGGGGTGAGCCTCTGGTGTTTACTGAAAATTCTTTGCTCTTGCACACCGTATTCCCGCCCGGTGCTCGCACTCACTGCCTGCACCAGCCCCGCTTGCACCCGCAGTCAGCACCCGGTGCCAGTCCTAATCGCTCGGCGCCATCAGCAGGTGTGAGTGGTGGTTGCCAGCCCTGATTGCCCCTGAGGGCTTCTCCCCCTCCCCCTGCTCCTGAGAGGCGATTGGGGCAGCAGTCGCCGCTCGCACCTGCTGATGGCACCAGCCCTGCTCACACCCGCTACTGGCACAGGCCCCAATCGCTCCACGCTGTCAGCGGGTGCGAGTGGGGCTGGCGCTGTCAGCGTGTGGGAGTAGGGGCGGTGGGAGGAGGGCTAACAGCCAAGAGGGGACTGGGGGCCGTGGTGGGAGGGGCCGGGCAGGGCCGAGACCCACCCCTGTGCCCACCCCAGCCTTGTGGCCCACAGTTCCTTTCAAGGTGCACGAATTCATGCACTTCGCCCCTAGTAGTTATATAATTGATTTCCCAAATATACTATGATATGTCTGGAACAAATATTCGAGTTGCTTATTCTTTTGACATAGCTGGAAATAACAACTGAAATATATAGGCTTCATACAAAGGCTTCTTAGGTATCAACACTAACTTATAATTTTTTTCCTTTTTTTTAATCTTGTTATAGGATTGGCAAAGTGTCATGAAATCTCCCCCTAATTATTTTTCTACTCTCTAGAGTCTTTATCTTTTCTCTTTCACTCATTCTTTTGTAGACATATTCACTACCCCTCCCATTTTTAATTCATTCTTTCTTCTTTCTGTTTCTTATGTCACAGCACAAGGTTTTCTTTCTTCAAGGGGCTTTTCTAAAAAGCCACCCTTTTATTTATTCCAATCATTCTTCAATACCTTCATATTTTAACTCTGCAAAGGTTAGTGTTATGAGGATAAATGAGAGTGGCTCTGTGAAAATAGAGATGTACTACAATATCTTCACACATTTGGAATCTTTTTGGCTCATAAAAAATTACTATCTATTGTGTTCTGTTATTTGGCAGTTTTTTGAAGATACAACATGTTCCATCGATCTACCTCATGAGAGTGAAATAGTATTTAGATTACAAATATTACAACTCCCTGCATAGCCCTTAGAAAACAAATAATTAAAAACAAAATGTGGCTGCTTGAAAATGAGCAGAAATATAGCAGTTATTGAATACAATAATTTGAGGATAAAACATTAAATTATAATTGCTAGGGTGAGGAAGAAATTAGATTTCCTCTGCATATGCAGAAAACATACACTGTGGAGTTTGCCACATACGTTCTCTTCAGCTACCTTCTCAAAAAAAAAAAAAAAGGATTTGAACACTCATAAATCAAAGAATATTGTCAGTTAAAATGGCAATTTATTATTTTATGAGGAGTCAGTCCATGCTAATGAGAAGGCTTACTTCAAGTGGAATAAAACTACAGTGAAGGCAAAAATGTGATATGAAGTCATTATTCAATTCAAAAAATATTTTATCAAGATGGAGCGTATACCTGATTCAATATGAAGCAAGATACCAAGCAAGAGACCAATTTTATATGTATCTGAAATAGAGATATAATAGAGACACCAACCTTGCTGGCATGTTTTGGGCACATTGAAATATGCATAAAACACATTAGTGAGATTTTTTCTTTGTGTGTTACATAAGGTATTGCTATTATAATCATTATCTGAAAGTTTTATGACTGGAGTAAAAGCTCTGATTTGTTGATAATCGCCCAATATTTAGATTCAAATAGTTTTACAAGTATTTGTTTGGTTAGAAAGCTATTTTTAAATATAATATTTCAGAATTCTTATCTTTTTTAGAGTAAAACATAAGGGCTATTCTTTGAGGGACTGTTTTGCTCTCTAATAGAAAAAGTGTATGATTCACAACCATCAGGGGATCAGAAATGGGATCTCTGTTTTTCTAGCCAGTTTTGGAGCAGTTTCACACCATTACCTTCAAGGGTTATGAGTCTATCACATGTCCATTAGTGCACTTACCAAAGATAAAACAAGGAATTATTTCCACGGTTCATTCAGATAATGGATGAAAACTCAGAAGACTTTCCAGATGGAGTATCAAGATTCTGCAGGGGAAAGAAAAGGTTGGTTTTGAGCATTTAGAAACCTGAAGGAGGAAAAAAAACAACTGGGTAACTTATGATATTGCTCTAGAAAATGCAAATAAACTCTATAAATTACAGTTCGTCAAGATGGAGATGGCCACTAAAACCTCTCGGAATCTTATGAACATGAAGACCCATTGCAAGTCTCGCTTCATTTTTAATGTTATTTTTTGGTTCCCATTTCTGTTATAGATCTATAAAACCAAATCTCCAATTTGAAATAACAGTTGATCTTCACAAATATAAATTAAGCAAGTAAATATCTGTTTAGGAAACACCCCATTACAGAGCTGATCTACCTAATGCATATTCCCATAGATATATAAATACGATAATTGAACCCATTAATTTCTATTTGACCAAATTCAAAGTACACTTTCATACATGATCAACATAACTCAAATGACTGTTGTCCATTTAGGTATTCCTTTTATGCACAAAAATATTAAAATCAATATACTCTCTATTTCCTTTTTTTTTTTTGAGTTAGTAGGGATCAAAGGAATTCTTTTTTTCTTTATAACTTCAACATTGTGCTCATTTCCTATATTATACTGTGTATGTTCCTCCAAGGTATTATGTATTTTTCTTGTAAATGAAGCTGAAAAATATACATTGTGTTACTATGTTGTGGGTATAATATTGCAATAAGCTCAAATGGCAATAGGAATGGTTCTGGGCCAAAGCACAAGGCTGCAACAGACAGTAAGTCTCCTGGCGGTCTCAGCACAGGCTAGTTTGATCTCTGAACTTTCATTGCTTTCGTGAACAATCCTTTGTGGACTTCTGGATCCCAGCCTCCGACAGAAGTCATTGGGAGGCTGGGTTGACCATGGTAGGAAGCAGGAAGTAACACCAAACAAAAAGATTGTCCTATTAGCAGTTCTTGCTCTTAAAGAGACAGAAGGGAATTCATAAGCATGGGTAGTATTTGTATGAGATACTCAACCAAAGCATAGGAAAGGATCAGGGTAGAATTGTAAATCATTATGTGCTGAGCCTTCAAACGGATGTTGACTGTGAGCTATGACTACAGATGAAACACAATTAAGGTAAAATGACTGTCAAATGTGTGTCTGTGTGTACTCGAAGATGCCTTGTCTCTTCTTTATTTTTGCTTTTATTTTTCTCTTTGTAAGAAATCAACCCTTAATCATCTACCCCCATCTGCTGCAGACTACCCTGCACCTTTTATTTTTCCTTTTTCTCAACAAATTCCCATCTTATCCCTACAATCTTTTCATTCTCAGGCAGAGCTTCAAAACTATAATTGGGATTATGTTTTTTGGAAAGTAAATCATGTCTGCAAATGTCACATAGTTGCTTTGGTAGAGATACTTATGACGTCATTTTTCAGCTTCTAATGAGCTTAGAGACATTTTTAAGTTTAAATTTTGAACAGTTCTTAGTATAATGCCTCAAATTCAGCGCATCAACTGACTCATGATATGAAATAATACACCATTAGATTGCATGTACTAATAGCTATTTTTGTTTCCTTTTTCCAAGAATTCTGTAGTCTTACCCAGAAAATAAAATTTGCAGCTAATAGGGACATCTCCATTTTAAAAATATGACTAGTTCTTTTTCTTAACTAGAAAAAAATAGTAACTTTAAAATAAGGCAGAAATCAAAGTATTTATTTTAATATCTATTAACAGATACAAAATAGAATCAGTTCTTCATTGTTAGAAAATAGAATTATTTTTTTAAGTATAATTATTGTGTTAGGGCTGGGTAAACTGAACAGGGTTTGATTTAAATAAATAAATAAATAAATAACCAGCTGGTGTTGCTCAGTGGTTGAGCATCGACCTATGAACCAGGACGTTACAGTGCATTCCCATTCAGGGCACTTGGTGGGTTTTTGGGCTAGACCCCCAGTGGAGGGCGTGCACGAGGCAGCCAATCAATGATTCTCTCTCATCTTTGATGTTTCTATCTCTCTCTCCCTTGCCCTTCTTCCCTGAAATAAATAACTTCAATGTGAAAAGAAAAATATGAAAAGATAAATTATGAACAAATTATGAAAAGATAAAAATTATGCATCCATGCTTTTTCTTCTTACAATAAATGCCAGAAAAAAAAATGTATAAATGTATATTACAAAGTGCTGCTCTCTTCTTGTTACATAATGGCAGGAATGGCCAAGAAAACACAAATGAAAAGGGAAAATTTTTCATGGGTGAGCAAAGGCTGATCAGAGTTTAACAAAATATGTTTTAAAAGGTGCCTCTTCCTTCTAGGTCAACACAGCAGGCCAGGACTGATACCTCTAAGAGCAGCGTGAGGGTAGATTTTAACCCTCAATCACCCCCTCAGACAAGCGTCCTTTGTGCAAAACATGACCTACATACTCTTTGAGAACATATATGATGATATTCCCTCTCTACCTTCACATTCCAGCTTTATATTCACAAGCAGATTAAAATATGGAATGATCTTGATGGTAACTATTTCTTTTTACACAGCCTAACACTATCACCACAAGGGTAACACTCATCAGGTACTGTAATAAATTGGTTTTTTGTTACTGTTTGTTTTTTGTGGGCTAGTGGTCCCAGTCTTTTTGACCAAGTTTTATATTTTTCACTAAGTGAAATTGTGATGCCGTTTAGTTCTTCTTAACTTTTCTTGTTTCTGGTAGATTCAGGGGTGTTGCTTTAAGGTATCTTGAAAACATGAACCAAAAATTAGGACTCAACTTTTTTTTTAGAAAGTAGCACAAGTTGTAAAACCCTGGTGACTTTTATTTTGCTCTTTTACCTTGATCTTCTTGTCGGACTTTAGTTGTCTCATACTAATCTCTCCCAGTTGCTTAGTTTGGTGTTTGCTGCATCTTGTCTTGTGACTGCTACAACACAGCTTTATGCTACTTGGCCATTTACCAATCTCAAAATAAATAACTGAACTTAAGAGGGATAATTTTCTGTCTTCCTTGAGCTAATATATTAACATTTATTTATGAGACTACTCCATTTCTAACATCAGCGAAAACAATGGATAGTAAACCAGATTCCCCATTGTTGCTGGTATTCGTGTGTGTCTCAGTAGAATCAATCTCTTACACCTCTTGATTCTCCTGAGTCAGAAAGTCTGTCATTTCATCATAAAATAGAATTTGATCAGTTTGAAAAATATGGTATGCAGAAGTTCTGTACTATTCTTCATGCTATTAGAAAATTTTTCAAATTGATTTTGTTTGACATGTTCATATATTTTTTTCAACCAAAAATTATGACAGATGGGAAAATAGTATCTTTCATGTTTTTAAAAGACAAGGTTCAAGCTAAGAACTGTGTCAGATACTTCTCTATTCACCATGGCAAAGTTCGAGCCATAGAGTCAGTGCTTCATAAATTTCTCTTGAACAAATTTCTTAGCCAATTTCCAGATTATAGTTTCATACTAGTTTCCCAGGTCTAAAAAGCGGCAACTAATAATTTTGTTGAAATTCTAAAAAGAGGCATATATCAATATAAATGTATAAATATGTACAGTAGCCTCCCCCCTTATCTGCTGTTTTGCCTTCTACAGTTTCAGTTACAAGTGTGATCTGAAAATATTAAATGGGAAATTTCAGAGAGAAACAATTCACACGTTTTAAATTGCGCACCATTCTGAGTAGTGTGATGAAATCTCTTGCTATCCCACTCTTGTCCACATGGGCCGTAATTCATCTCTTTATCCATGTCCACTTTGTAAGGACACTACCTGCCCATTAGTCACTCAGTAGCCATCTTGGTTAGCAGATAGACTGTCTGGGTATTGCAGTGCTTGTGCTCAAGTAACCCTTACTTTACTTAATATTGGCCCAAAGTGCAAGAGCAGTGGTGCTGCAATTTGGATGTGCCCAACAGAAGCTGTGAAGTGTATGTTTATATAGGAGAAAACATAGTATATCTAGGGTTCTGTACTACCTGTGGTTTTAGGCATACACCGAGGGTCTTGGGACTTATCCCTGTGGATACAGGGGGATTACTGCATAGTGTACACTGAGGGACAGAAAATAGGAATCCTGCCTTGAAATACAGAGAAATTCCCCCAGAAAACCCTTAGGCCTTAAATTCTAAATGACCTATACCTTTGGATTCAAGCAAGGATGATTTGCTCACACTGAAAGGTGTGTGTGTGCATGTGTGTGTGTGTGTGTGTGTGTAGGGGTGTATAATATTTTGAGATTACATATATATTTTGATATATGATTAGGAAATGCATCAACAAAACCAAGAGATCACTTGTATTCTTGCATTTGCTTGTATGGTGTGTAGCAATGGGGAAAAGAATCCATTTCAATCTTAAAGAATATGCAAAGGCACTAAACAACCTAGAGTTTAATTAGAAAATAGTGTCTAACCTACAGGACAGGATAAAGGAATCCTATATAATAAAAGCCTAATATGCACATCGACCAAATGCAGAATGACCAGTGGAAAGACAGGACTCTATGACCACCAGGGGGCAGATGCTCAATGCAGGAACTGCCCCCAGCCGGCAGGCCCCAGGCCAGCCAAGGTAGGTGCCAGCAGGGTCCCCCAATCGCCCTGCCATTTGCCCCACAGATCAGCCCTGATTGCCAGCCAGGCCTAGGGACCCTACCCATGCACGAATTTTGTGCACCAGGCCTCTAGTATTTTATATTGCCTTATTACAGAAAGAACAAAAGTGAAGAGTGATTTTGGGAATGGGTGTGCGAGGGCCACACGTGGACAGGCATGGGTAGTATTGAAGCACATTGGAACAATATAAATTTGCTTTGGAATGTAGCCTAGTAACTAATTAATGCCATGCTATTTTTTCCCCTTGAAAACCATAGAAACAAAAACATTTGACTTAATTTTTGCTTCATTACAGAAAGAACAAAAGTGAAGAGTGATTTTGGGAATGGGTGTGCGAGGGCCACACGTGGACAGGCATGGGTAGTATTGAAGCACATTGGAACAATATAAATTTGCTTTGGAATGTAGCCTAGTAACTAATTAATGCCATGCTATTTTTTCCCCTTGAAAACCATAGAAACAAAAACATTTGACTTAATTTTAAAGATCAGTTGCATTTCAGCTGTTGCTAGTTTTAAATGTTCATTTTCCCTGAATTCATTTCACTGACATTGTACTTCACTGTCTCATGTAGTTTAGAAGAATGTTTGAAGACACTAACTAAGCTATAAACAGCTATCAACGAAAAAAGCCCAGCCTCACAAATTACAATTAAACATTGAGGAAGTTTATATTATTGGTCACTCTTTTAGGGGCGACTTGATTTTTACATGAATTATAATGGTGTGGCTATATTTTTGTACCCTGGAATTGTGATATTTAATATTGTTATCACAACAAGGAACAAACAATTGCTTAAGGAAATGGGTGATCCTCCTGCTCTGAGCTACAGTGCTGACTCAGTCATGCAGAACTAATTTCCTGGCGGTCTCTGAATGCACATAAAGCTGCTCTGTAGCTGCCACTGACAATGAACTAGTGACTGGAAAAAGGAATCTTAAACACAGTCACATCTCCTGACTGTGAAAATCCTGTTCACAAGGCACGCTGATCTAATACGCTGCACCAGAGAAATAACATTAAAAAAAGAAATGGCTACAGAGTATACAAAGTTCCTCATTTTCTATTGGGGGTGGGGTGTTGCTAGGCAACTAAATCATTTTTACATATTCCTGAGAGCACCACAATTCTATTTTGGGTATTTCTTTACATGAATAACATTGAAGTTTGCTAGATACATGATTTTATAGTAAATATGTGTCATGTGATATCTTAAACAAAGCAGTTATTTAACATTTGAATGACTCTTTTCAAGAAAGTCCTAAAACAATTTCGGTAGAGTGTGTTATAGCAAGAGTGATAATATCTGATATTTAAAAAGGAATATACCATTCGAACCCACGTGTAACCTAATTACAATGATTAGCTTGCTAATTAGTGTTTATTGATTGGGATGGATCAAGTGATTGGATTTTGTTTTAAAGTACAAATATTAGAACCAAATAGGTTTCCCAGAATACTATTTGGCAGAAAATGAAGCTAAAGTTGCATCATACAGTTACTCCATGTGGTTTTGCAAGGAGCTAATTGTACTGGCGATCTGGGCATAGGACTAGACTTTACTGCCCTCTAGTAGTTACAGGGCCTGCCAAATTCATTTGGGAAATTCATTCTATTTAGGAATTTAGAGATACTTAAGAGAGTAATAACATCAGTATCTAAGAATAAAGATTAACTTAAATGTGCTAAAGTTGGAGACAATTCTCAATCATTCCCCCCCATCATCTTTATGTTAGTTAATCATTACTATAAAGTTCAATTAAAAGATAGTCATATTGTATGCATCATTTTAATCAAGTTTTATTGACCTTTAAATCATGTATGATACCTTCTAATCAAAATCCATTTTTTGAAAAAATATAAATATGAAGAAAGAGATATATATATTTTTTGTCATATTGGAAGACATGGTATGGAATAAAATGAGTTGGGGCTTTAAAATACACAACTAAGTTGACTAAAGTAGATTTTAAGTTCAAAACAATCATTTAAAAGTATTTTATATTGAATTAGTAATTAATTTTAAATATGAATAAACAATTATTGTAATTAATTTTAAAATAATGGGATTCATTGACAATATATTCATATTACTATTTCCAACTCATTGAATCCTAAAAAAATTATAATTAAAGTAATCTTTTTATCTTATTGGGCTCAATAATTAATTCAAGAGGATTTTTTAAATTTTCAAGTGTTTGGAACTATTAAAATATAAATATTTGTTATAAATTTATATTGGCTATTTCTAGCCAATATAAATTTTTTTTTGGAAATTTTGAGATTGTTTTGATTTGTGTGTTTCAGTTTAGACCAATTTCTGAAAATGTTTCATGGAAATTTAAAGTCACATTTCCTATGTGAGGTTAAGAAGTCAAAATACACATCAACATTTTTCCTTACTGATCATGTTGTATGTTCTTCAGATCTTCATACTTCTACTTCATCTGACACAGAATGAATGATTACTGTATTTTAAATTTTATATTCTAAAAGTGTTTCTCTCAATTTATCATTTTTTCCTTAACAGATTTTCTACCTATATTTGCTTGTTATATTATTCAATTAATAGAGGCTTATACCAGTTATGTTTTTACTGTGCAGTTAACTTTAATTAGTATGTTTGTTATATTTGTGCTTTTTATTTAAATTATTTTCTGATCTAAATATTCCCGTTTTTGTTATACATTTTGCTCATTATTTTTCTTTAAAAATGTTTATGTCATTTTGGTACTCTTGTGGTTGACATCTATTATTGTTTTTGTTTGCTTTTCGTTTCTTCCTTTTGCAAAAGCTTCCTCCTTTGCTCATGGGCTATTACCTACTCCAGCTTGGCTGCCACAGGTATGGCTCTGTGATTCCCACACACCTGGCTACAGTGATAATTCAGAAAAGGATTTGTAGCTGTAGTTGAGCCAATCAGAGTTATTTCTTTCTCCGTGCATCATTCAGTAGTAAGAGTTTTAAAATTTAATTGTGGCTTGTTTATATCTTCCATCACCATATGAAGAGAGCTTTCCAGTGAACGATGTCAGTGCTAAAAACTTAGGTGAAAGAAGAGTAGCCATAGAGTCTCAAGGCTTCTTTTGAACCACTGGATCCTATCACATCTTAAACCAATCACAGCACTTGTACTTTGCAAAGATATATGCCGATAAAGATTGCATATGTTGATTTAGATTTCTGTTACTAGAAGACAAGAGTCCTGACTAAAAAAGAAATATACAGTTATATATATTTTTACCTCAATCTGAGAATCAGTTTGTTATTAGGAAGTTAAAACCATTATTATGTTTACTTTTTAACCAAAATGTATTTGTTTTTAACATCATTTAAATCATAACTTATTTGTTTTAAATATCTATCAAGACACTTAAAATAAATTTAGATGATATGCCACAGTGCTTAAGTGCACACTTTCTGAAACATTTCGCTTGGTTTTAAATTCTGGCTTCACCACTTTCTGGCTGTGTGAAGATGGGCAACCTGTACATCGACTTCTGTACAGTAAAGGGAATGATAATACCTATATCACAGAGTTCTTGTGAGAATTAATAGTCTATGTAATTTTAATAAGAATTGAGATTATATACAAAGTGCTTAGAATATAGTGAGATACAGAGCAAATATACATATTAGCTAATATTTTTATTTCCTTTTAATTTTCCTTAAGAGACTGTTTTCTTTATATTTTCTGTAAGAGGGAGATTGTTTCTTCCTTTCATCTATCTATCACTATATTCATTCCTCTCTCTCTATTATCTATTTAAAATTTACTACTGGTTTATATTTAAGAGTGTTTTTTTTAATAGCATATCTATTTCTAATTTAAACCTAGGCATGGAATAATTTTATCTGTCTCATAGCATGGTATGAGCAGAAATATCTGCAGGCAGATTTTCTTCCACAGGAATCATTTTTTAAAAAATGATAATTATACTTATGATCATTACAGCTGTTGCATTTGTTCTTACTTCTTCCTCAGTAGCACCTGTAAGTTCATCAGATAGGTCTCCACTCTCTGGCCTCCTTATGTATATTCCATTTTATTTTCATTTTCCTTGGAAGCTTTTTCATCTTGTCACTCATTCACTTCTCTGCACCGTTGAGTCTCCTTTTTGTGGACTTTCCTATTGGAGCACTTAATTCTGATGTTCCATTTTAGGTATTTGTCATTCTTTCCATATCTTTGTTGGAACTCCATTGCATTTCTGTACCCTGAGCACTCACTCAGTCCATTGTCTTTTAATCTCATCTTTAATTCCATGTTTCACAGTATCCAGTGCTGATATGTGTGTGCCCTATAGCTAGCTGTACAAAGTAGATGCTTTCCAACTATTCAATTTTGTTTCCCAGGGGGAAAAAAAAAGCTTTTTAAAGTGTACAATTTGTCTGTCAGTCTTAAAGGAAATTCTTTTTTCTTAGATTGAAAAATTTTCTCTCCTTTTCTCTGCTGTTGCTAATGATTTATTCATCTTAAATGAGACGGCTTTATATAGGAAGGATGTTTGCCAACAGGGAGAATGTGAACACTTTTAAAAACATTAATGTTCAGCATGGCATGGATAAAATCCTTCTCAGCTTCAAGCTATAGAACCTAGATGTGTATATACCCTTAACAAATTCCTGTGGCCTTGCAGCCTTATAAAAAACAGCTTTAGTGGCTAAGGAGGAAGTTTTTCCTGCTCGCATTGACTGGTTACCTCTGGGAGAAAAATGTATTTCTGTATAATAAAATGCAATTTGTATTACTACTTTGACCAAAAGGAATACATAAAAATACAATTGACAAAATAAACTGTATCCAGGACACTCTCAGACTTCATCTTTAAGACTAGCTTTTATTCTGAGAAACAGAAGAAAAAGAGCACTTCCCTTGTCTCAGAGGCTTACTTAGTTACCGATTTGGTCTAACCCTGGGAGCTGTAGCTCTAAGTGGGTGAAGGGATGAAGGTACCCATGATGACTGGGAGCGGGTGAGAAGTGGCAGCATCAGTGTGGATTGAGGGGCTTGGAGAGTGGACTGTTCTCAGAGAGACTCTCCCGCAGAGAAAGGAGCGAACATTGTTTCTTATTGATAAACTCTAAGTTTCAGTAGTAGTGAGTCTTAAAAGAGTTGGGTTTTATCTAATTCTAAGTTTTCATGTTTGACCCTGCTAATCTAGTTTTTGACCAAAGCATTCATTGATCACTGATAAGTTCTCAATATGATTCTTCTGTGAAAGTATAACACATTCTTACATTTTAGTGCTGTTACGGTTTTTGTGACTTTTTGTGAGTCTTCACGGCTGTTCATATGAATAGTTAATTGCTGTTTTATTGAGAAAGTAATAGCATGCATAGAAATTTTTATTAGACTTGTAATTCTAGTAGCAATATATCAGACAGATTAATCTGGGGGGGGGGCTGCCATTACAAAATATGTATGAATTCTGAAAAATATTTACCAAAACAGCATCTTAAAGGATTACTTGGATATTCAGGAAACTCGGGAAAACTCTGAGAGTCAAAAGTAAAGGTGGAGGCTTCCTCTTTGCCGCCTCTACTGCAAGGGTGAAGACCATTCTCAGCAATCAGACTGTGGACAGCCCAGAAAATGTGGGCGTAATGCTGAAGGGACACACAGTTATTGTGAAGGGCCCCAGAGGCACCCTGCGGAGGGGCTTCAACCACAACAATGTAGAGTTCATTCTCATTGGAAAGAAAAAGAAGAGGCTCTGGGTTGACAAAGGGAGTGGTTGGGGGGGGGTGACTGGGGGATATGAAGGAACTGGCCACAGTTCGCACTATCTGCAGTCATGTGCAGAACAGGATCAAGGGTGTTACACTGGGCTTCCGTTACAAGATGAGGTCTGTGTATGGTCACTTCCCCATCAACATCGTTATTCAGGAGAATGGTTCTCTTGTTGAAATTAGAAATTTCTTGGGCGAAAAATACATCCTCAGAGTTCGGATGAGGTCAGGCGTTGCTTGTTCGGTATCTCAAGCCCAGAAAGATGAGTTGATTCTTGAAGGGAATGACATTGAACTTGTATCAAATTCAGCTGTGTTGATTCAGCAAGCCACAACAGTTAAAAACAAGGATATCAGAAAATTTGTGGATGGTATCTCTGTTTCTGAAAAAGGAACAGTTCAGCAGGCTGATGGATAAGATCTAAGTTGTCCAGCTATAGGAACACCAAGATGCTGAATGATTTGTCACACTTGTTTGTGAAACTATAAAGATGTACAATAAAAGCCTTTATAAATAAATAAAGGAAAGGTGGAATTAAAATCACAGAGGTTGCAAGTCTGAAATTTCTCGTAGGCCAAACTAGAGTATTTGCAGTTTGATAACCAAGGGGCTTTGTTTTTAACCATCCTATAGAGACAGGACAAGACCTTGTTTGAATGTATAGAAGGTAATAAGAAGGAACCAAAACAATGAAACACTAGAAATTAATCTATAGCTTCCAGCAGAGCAAAGGTTTTCCCTACATCTCTCTAAACTCCTGGTCAGAGGAAATATATTACCTATTAAATTGTAACTAAGGGCCTAAAATTCAAATATGTTTTGATTTTAAAATTATACTGTGTTGGCCAGAAAGCAACAAGCTAAGAAATTAAGATGAAAATATGTCCCAAGCCAAGAAGCAACTGATAAAACCAAATGTAAAGATGCTCAAAGAAATCAGAGTCAACTCCATTCCTATAGGATTCCCAAGGATAAATTTTTGTTTAAGATTAGGTCAGGGATTTCGGCTTCCAGGAATGGTGAGCTGTGCTAACCAGACGAATCCTCTGGCTAAGGACCAATGAAAAGTGGTATAGCTACGCTTTGGAAACAGCCCAAATGCCCCTCAGCAGATGAGTGGATAAAGAAGCTGTAGTAGCTCTAGCTGGTTTGGCTCAGTGGATAATAGAGCATCAGCCCTTGGTTTGAAGGGTTCTGACTTTGTTTCTGGTCAAGGGCATGTACAGGTTGTAGCTTGATCCCCAGTCCCGGTCAAGGCACATGCAGGAGGCAACCAGTCAATCCTCACATCAATGTTTCTCTCTGTCTCTCCTCCTTTCCAACCAGTCAATCCTCACATCAAACTTTCTCTCTGTCTCTCCTTCTCCTTTCAACTCTCTCTAAAAATCAATGGAAAAATATCCTCAGGTGAGGATTAACAAAACAAAAAAGCTGTGGTACATATACACAATGGAATACTATGCAACTGTAAAAAAGAAAGAACTCTTACCATTTGCAACAGCATGGATGAACCTGGAAATTATTATGCTAAGTGAAATAAGCTAGTCAGAGAAAGATAAATGTCACATGATCTCACTCATATGTGGACTCAGATGAACAAAACAGATCCAGAGACATTGAAGCATGGAACACACTGACAAATTTCAGTGCAATTATGGTTTCTGTGGCTTTTTGTGAGCCTTCATGGCTGTTCATATGAATAGTTAATTGCTGTTTTATTTGGAAAGTAACAGCATGCATAGAGGGAAGGCAGGAGTGGGTGTTTGGGTAGGGAGTGACTATGGAGGAACTTATATGCATATATTAGTATGCATAGCCCGTGGGCACACACAATAGTGTGGTGAAAGCCTAGGAGGGGCGGGTATGGGGTGGAGAGGGTCAATGGGAAAAACAAACAAAGGGGACATCTGTAATACTTTCAATAATAAAGGCAAATTTTTAAGAAGTGGGATAAATATAGATCTAGACCTAGACCTAGAGTGATATTGTTATAGACATCTACATGAAGGCATAGAAAAATACCAAGAAAGTGAAGAAATACTTGATGAAGATTTTGGAGATTTTTTTTTTTAGTTTTATTCATTTCAAACGGGCCAGATCCGGCTCGCGGGCCGAAGTTTGCCCACAGCTGGGCTAGTGACTCAGGGACATGAGCAGCACTTGGGTCTGCTTTTACTCTGGAGATACTTGGTCTATTTTGAAGGGGACTGATAATCTGAGAAGTTGGGGAACAATTTTGATAACCTCATATTTGAGGGGTTAGATGTTAAAGTCAAGGAGCGGCCAAGTGGTTTGGCTAATGAACATGCTTTCTGTGAACTGAGACAGAATTATTCTCTAGGAATAAGGGGGAAGCAGAAGTAGAAATGATCTAACAGAGACTCAAGCTCAGCATTACTTCATCTCAGTTCTGAATTGGATTGTAATTCTCTCAGAATGATTCTCCCCAGGCACTTGGAAAATGCAAAGCAAATTCTCTGTGGATGAAAATAACATTGTCTGGGCCCGAAATTATTTCTACAACTTTTATACACAATATCCACCACTCAATCAAAACTAACCAGACATATCAGGAAACAAGACAATGTGATTCTAAACCATAACAACAATAGATAATTGAAACAGAACCACAGGGGATCCAGATAATGGAGTTGTCAGAAAAAGACATTAAAGTAATCATGTTTAATACACACAATAAAATATGAGTAACATTGAGATTTTCAACAGATAATTGGAAAGTATAAGAACCAAACAGAAATTCTATAACTGAGAAATACAATAATAAAAATTAAGAAAAGGAAGAACATTATATATTTAATGTGAACCCTTGATCCTGCCTCCAACATGTGCATTCTCAAATTGGAAAATGTTTTGAGGTTATGGTATATTCTATTTTTCTTTTTATGCTTGTAATGTTTTGTGAGTGGAACCCAGTTATTTTACTCTTATTATTTTAAAAATATAATGCAATGGTCTCATTTGCAATATACCTTATATAGATTGAGCAACATATGTACGTGTGTGTGTGTGTGTGTGTGTGTGTGTGTATATATATGTATTTACATACCTATTGTATATATTTTTTCTTTACCTAATATTTACCAGTTTTTCTCATCATTTGATTTTGTCATTGAGCATCAAAAAGGGGTTTTAATTAGGAGTTTTAAAACTGCATTAATCCTTCATAAGCATTTTAGTAAAATCTGAAGGTAAAGTAGTAACTGATTCAATCTGAATCTTAAATTTTAGTGTCATCACTTGACATATTTTTTGATAACTCATTTTATCATTCAAATTTTAAAGACTGTTTTCTCTTCTTTCTGCCAGTAATTCATTGCCACATATGAACGTTTCAGTGATGAACAAGAAAATATCCCTCCCCTCCTGGAGCATACATATTAAGGAGAAAGTGATTAAGTAAATACGCTATTAAAACTCAGTATACCGTAATAGTTTTAGGTTAGAAATAAATGCAAGATGGAAGGCAATTATCTCACCTAAAAAAGATTAAAATAATTTGGGTAGGATTTTTGAAAGATATTTTTCACATATTGGCTAAGTAACACATATTGAGTACATGTCATATTCCAGGTCTATCTGGACATCTTGAGCCCTAGTAAATGTATTTATACAGTTTCATTCTATATTTGAATTACATCCCTAGATTTGTTTCCTCGTAGCTTTTTGGGTAAATGTTAATTAAAATAATGTTTGTTTCTTTTAATTGTTCATTTTACATCGATGACATTAAACATTTACTAGTACATTTAAAAAAAGAAAGAAGTGCAAGATGGGAACTCTCCAATCTATAAGGAATGCAAAAGTTTTCTTGAAGGAGTTGCATTTACCCTAAACATGAAGGATCAGTACGTGATGACGGAGGAGGAATAGCATTTCAAGTGGAAGTTATTAAAATCCATAAAAAAATATTGCATCTATGGAACAATAATTTAAAGGCGATGGAAAAGTGCCAATATTTTGGGTGAGAGAGGCGAATCTGGATATGATCATGAAGGCTATTATCCTCATTTTAAATACTTCTACTGCTGGAGACATAGAACCATTCAAGACATTTAAAGATGAGAAAATACTATAAATACTTTGTTTTATAAAAATCCAATCTGGCTACAATATGGTAAAAATATTCTTTTGGTCTAGTCTAGAAGCTAAAATACTTATGCAGTAATCCAGAGAAACTTTTATAGGGTTCAAAGATACCATTAATGGGAATCAAGAGAAAAACATGTCTTCAAGTAATACAAGATCTAGACCTGTCCAATCCAAAATGTTGGCTACCATTCATATGTGGTTATTTGAACATTTTAAGTGTGGCTAGTCGAAATTAAGATGTACTGTAAGTGTAATTTATGCACTGATTTCAAAGACTTGGTATGAGAAAATCGAAAATATCTCAGTTATAGTTAATATGGATCACATATTGAAATATTTAGAGTATGTTAGTTGGATATATTAAAAGATATTTCAACTGTTTCTTTTTACTTTTTAATGTGACTACTAAAATTTTTAAATAAAAAATAGGTAATAGAGACAAGACCTGGAAATGGTTTGAACATACAAAAGAGTGAGAAAGATATTATTAGAATGAACCCTGGCTCTTGGCCTGCACAATGTGCAGAGACAAGGATTTTTTATTTTTTTGAAAGGCTCAATTTCAGTGACTTTGAATTTGAAATATCAGTATTATTTTTACATGAAGTTAAAAAAACACAGAAGAATTTATGATTTTGGATTTGAGAGATTTTTACAAGGAATTCAAAATTGGGTTGAATCAGCTTATAGATAAAATGAAAATCATTGTAGTAGATAAGAACACCTCAAATAGTGATTTCAAATCATGGTCAAAGACTAAATTTGTTGATAATGACTAAATTTAGAGGAATCAAAACTTTAATTTCAAGAAATGAAATAAGGTAGCACAAATTACAAAATATCAGTTAGCAGTGCATATAGTTCAAATAAATATTTCAAAAATCTTTGGTTTCAAATATATGTAAACACATATATGTATGCTTGGTTGCAATGTAAAATTTACTTTTTACTATGGGCCACAGTCAAAACCTTTTTAAGCCATTGACCCAGAATAATAAGAGGAAGATTTTGATCTCTGATTAGAAAAACTAAAATTGTTGTAGTAGGAGAGGAGCCAGTGATAGAGTTGGAGAAGAAATAGGTGGAGGTAGAAAATAGATAATCATGGAGAATGTGACCAACACTGTGACCTATTGCTGAGTGCTGGAGTAAGAAACACCCCCAAAATGTTGGTTATAACAGTAAGCAGTCAGTACTGTCTCCAATGTCCTTTTTATTCAGTGGAGACAGAAACCTATGAGTCATAATTGATAGACTTGTCTTACTTCCACTTCATCAAATCCCATTGATTTAACTTCCAAATATTTTGAGGATTTTTTTTTCCACTTTTCCCCATTGTACTACCAAGTATCCTATTTCCAGCAACTTCCAATATTGGTGTAATAGCATCTTTATATATGTTTTTATTGATTTTAGAGAGAGAGGAAGGGAGAGGGAGAGAGATATAGAAACATCGATGTTGATAGATTGGCTGCCTCTTGAATGTCCGCTGCTGAGGATCAAGCCAACAATCTGGGCATGTACTAAGACTGGAAATTGAACCAATGATCTCTTGGTGCTTAGGTCAATGCTCAACCAGTGAACCACACTGGCCAGGCAGTGGCCTCTTAATTGTTTTCCTTGTGCGTACTTTTATATCCCTTTAGGCTCTATCCATGCTGCATTCAAAATAATCCTTTCAAATAAAAATACATGTCTTATTCACTCACCACTCCCAGGTTGGTCCAGTGAAATAATTTTGATATGTTACTTAATCAGTAACTTTTGTACTTGTAAATTATCTGCATGGTTTTGATTATTCTAAGTACTTTAATTACACAAAATTATGCAAATAACCCTCTAAAGATATTTGTATACTACTTTTACTTATCATTATGCACTGGTAACTTATTCCATGTTAGTACATATTCTAAAGGCAAGGGTTTTAATAGTCTTATAACATTGTCCATCTGTGCTTACATGATGTCTATTTTACCTATGAGAGCCCTTAGCATACTAATTATAATAGTTTAAAATTCCTGAGATGATAATTTCCAAACCCCTGCCTTGTCTGGTTCTGATGCTCACTCTTTGTTTTCAAATTGTGTTTTTTGCCTTTTAGTATTTCTTGATAGTCAGACATGCTTTAGATAGGCTTTTACTAATATGGTAGTAAGATGTGAGGGGAAGTAAAGTATTCTTTAGTGCTATGATATAGTCTCAGTCTTTTAGCTGGCCTAGGTCAGTGACTTGTAAATTTCACAGGTGCTTCTTAGATTTTTCTGAGGGACAAGATAGAGCTGGTTGAAACTGAATTTCCCCTCCCTCTGTTCATTAAGTTTTGGTAATGCCCCAGCATATTAGGCTCTGCTTCACTAGCTTGTCCTGAGACTAGGCCTTGGTTAAGAAGAATGGTACTATGGGATATTTAAAGATGGTTTCTTTTTCGGTTCTCCTGCCAGAAGCACAGGAAGATTTTTCTCTGATATATACCGTGAGAAGATGTTTGAGATGCTGGAGGTAAATCTCCTAATATTGTGGGGCCCCCTATGACTGGGACACCTGGAGTGTTTAACTCCCAGGGTTGTCGACCCTGAGCCTCCAGCAATTTGTAAAATACAGTTCAGATTTTCTTACTCCAACACTGGTCTCCACTGCTATTTTCCTCCCTGTGTTTGTCTCTGTCTCTCCAGTCACAGCAGTTTGCCCAGTGTCCTCGGCTGTCTTACGGATGCCAGAAGAATTGTTGATATTTTAGTCTATTCAGATTTTTATTTGTTGTTAGGATAGAGTGGCAACTTTAAACCTCTTGATATGTGGAACTGGGCTGCCTTTTAATTTTTAAACAAAATTAGCATATTGTATTTGTTGAGTTACTCAAGCCTAAAATAAAATTTTAAAAAAATCTGTAAATTTTCCTTCTTTCAGCAACTAGATATAAAACTATTCTCTATGCATTCACTGCCAAACTACGGAGTGAGTCAACTACATTTAGTTCACTCCCCATTACTCAATGCAATCTACTATCTACCCCATCACATCATTGAAACAACATTTGTTAAGATAACCAATGACCTCCTAATTGCCATTATCAGTGGCATATTTTAAGCATTCATCTTATTTAACCTTTCCAACTCATGAGATAATGCTCCCTTTCTCTTCTTTAAATTCTCCTCTTATTTGCTGCTAATCGACAATTTTCCCCAGGGTTTCATATTTAAGGTATCCATTTTCACCTAGACCTTTACTTGAAAGCCACACAATATTTAAAAGTCTACACAATCCCCAACCATCTGTATGATAACCTGCTGTCATCCCTCACTCTTGCACCTGCTCCTTCTTTGATATCCTCCTGTATGTAATGGCAAAATTTATCAGGATCTGCCTAGTTTCTTTGCCCTTGCTAGTCCTCTCCTGTTAGAACTGGGCCCCTGTTTCCTCCCTCCTGCAGGTTCTGTCAGAGGCCTCTTTGTAAACTAACTTTAATTAAGGAAAGGGAATGTCAATAGTCCCGGAAACATATTTAGGAAGTTCAAAACAAAGTACTCTCTCAAGTCTGGGATCCAGTGGTATAGTCATCCCTCAGTCTGAGGTTCTCTGTTAAACCCTCTGTGTTGATCTTGTCCATAGAATTGGACATCTAGCTTTGTCTGTCTCCCTATGTTTTTCCAGGACTCTTTCCAAGTTTTTCCCACTCTACTCCTCCATTTCCATTCCCTTCTTCATGAAAACTTCCTAAATTATAAATTTTGCCATATTATTCATATTTAAAAATTTATATAATTCCCTATTGCTTATTGTCAATGTGTGATTAAGATACTTAACAATGTAGTTGCAGATGGGTTGTTCAGTTACCTAGGTTGCAGTTTAATCCCCGGCCAGGGCATGTATAGGAGGCAACAGTTTCTCTCTCACATTGATGTTTCTCTCTTTCCCTTCTGGGAACACGATATTATTAAAAAGTTGTTCCCCTGACAAAATTTTTATATGGTATGTAGAGTTGATGTATTATCAACACTTTAATAGCAAATGCATTTAAAGCTGTAGTTATCTATGTCAGTCCTAGGAATAGCCTCTCATTTGTGATCTTGCAGATCATATGGCAGCCCTATGTTGGATATTCCCTGGTAAATAGACATTGGGTGGAAATGTCATTGGCCCAGTGGCCAGCAAGTTCAAATAGACAGGTAAGCACTTATGTTTAAAAAATATAGTAAGAGCAGGTATAAAAATATATAATAATTCAATGACTAGATATAGAATTGACATCAGGAGGTCAGAGAACCAGGGAGGAGCCTGGGGCAGCTAGTACAGGTAACATAACTCTAGCCATAGAGAGAGGAGAAGGCACTGATCATGGGAAATAGGTAAAACTTGCCAAGGCAAGGCTGGATATTATCTATAAATTAAAATAGGAAGCACAACAGAGACCTAATTAGTTGGGGAAAGCACTGTTATGACAGTAAAGAAGCAGAATTTGATGAAACTCTGTGGGCTAGGGCTTGTGACTCAATTTAACCTTTACAAATCACCATGGCCATGGGATAAGGAAGAAATCTAATGAGAACTGCTAAAGTTGTCTTCATGGGAGATTAATGGCTGGAGCCTAATATATAAAAGTAGGCTTGTTCTAGACAATACTTTTCCCTGGAAGAATCCCAACTTATTTGCAAATAATAAAATCTCTTTTAGTGTATAAAATATAAAAGTTTATAACACAAAGCTTTTCATCAAATAAGCCTTCAATGCAAGGTGAATCTAATCATGCACTTATTAAGTCCTAAATTCTATGTTATTGAAGTAAACATATAATATGCACTTACAGCACCTTTTTTAGAAATAAAATTTACATGAGTATTTTTCTCTCAAAATTGTAAAGCTATCTCCTGGAAGTTCTCACTTTATAATAATTGCTTGCTATGTGCTTATCATTGCCAAACAATAGACTATTGTGTTTGATCATGTCTAAATAAACATGACAAGTATTCTAGAAGAGTTAACTCAGAGGCTGTCTGAGGCAGAAGGGGAACTGTTTAATGGAAAGAAATGTTATTGTACATTTAACAGAGCTATATGTGTTACCTTTTCCAGGGACAGGAATCAAATCTTCCTCAATGACTAAAATGTTAACATATGGACTTTATCTACTATAACATCCATTGGTGATTCCTTACTTACAATGGAATATTCCAACTTCTCATGGATAATCAAGTGCTGACTACAGCTGGTTAGAGTATATTTAAATTTTAAAAAATCACATGGATATGTAAATAATGTGTTTTGGGCCTCCAAATATAACATGGATAGATATTTCAATAATGTACTATCAGCCCAGCTGGCATGGCTCAGTGGTTGAGCATTGACCTATGAAAAGGAGGTCACAATTTGATTCCCAGTTAGGGTGCATGACCAGGTTGCAGGCTCGATCCCCAGTGTGGGGTGTGCAGGAGGCAGCCAATCAATGATTCTCTCTCATAATTCATGTTATTATCTCTCTCTCTCCTCCTTTCCTTTTGGAAATCAATAAAAATATATTTAAAAATAATATACTATCCTTTTATATTTTAAAGTTATGGACAGCTAGAAATGGTTAGCTATCTATATATATAAAAGCCAAGTGACTGGACCGCTGGAATGACTGGAACAACTGGAACGACTGACTGCTATGACACGCACTGCGGCCAGCCAACCAGCTCAATAGGGGTGCAGCCCCTCCCCCCTGGCTGGCCCTGGCCAGATCGGGGGTGGGGCCGGTTGGCCAACTGCCCATGGCCCCTCTCTCTGGCCAGCCCCACCCCCAATTGGTTCCCCCACCCCGATCAGGGACAGGGCTGGCTGGCCAACCACCCCAAGCCAGGCCCAATTGGCCCCCATTGGGGGGAGAGCCGGCCAGACCCCATATGTGCGAAAAGGAGGTCACAATTTGATTCCCAGTTAGGGTGCATGACCAGGTTGCAGGCTCGATCCCCAGTGTGGGGTGTGCAGGAGGCAGCCAATCAATGATTCTCTCTCATAATTCATGTTATTATCTCTCTCTCTCCTCCTTTCCTTTTGGAAATCAATAAAAATATATTTAAAAATAATATACTATCCTTTTATATTTTAAAGTTATGGACAGCTAGAAATGGTTAGCTATCTATATATATAAAAGCCAAGTGACTGGACCGCTGGAATGACTGGAACAACTGGAACGACTGACTGCTATGACACGCACTGCGGCCAGCCAACCAGCTCAATAGGGGTGCAGCCCCTCCCCCCTGGCTGGCCCTGGCCAGATCGGGGGTGGGGCCGGTTGGCCAACTGCCCATGGCCCCTCTCTCTGGCCAGCCCCACCCCTAATTGGTTCCCCCACCCCGATCAGGGGCAGGGCTGGCTGGCCAACCACCCCAAGCCAGGCCCAATTGGCCCCCATTGGGGGGAGAGCCGACCAGACCCCATATGTGCACAAATTTGTGCACCGGGCCTCTATTATACTTATATTTATTAACAGTAAGTCAATGATTTTGAAAACTCCTAGGCTGATGTACACATATACCATATAGAGGCAACTATATTAGGAGAAATGTGATTTTTCACTAGATAAAAACTTCAATCTATGATATTTATTCTACACTTCCAGCATAAAAAAAAGCACACTTAAGGAAAATATGTGACAAATAGCAAAAGAGTTTGAAAATACAGAAAACTACATGCAACACTTTCAAAATTTCCTCTCTAAGCTTTCTTAATCTTTAAAAACTAAAGTTCTATTGCCCAAGAAAGACAGTTGTTCAAAATTCAAAACCCAAACAAAAACATTTCTGTAGAAAAAAAATTGCTTCTAGATTGCTTTATAATGAGTATATGCAATCAAATGCTTTTCATCAACTAAAATCAAGCTCAGAAAAGCCCATACATATTTCAGTTGACCAGTCTTTTATTATCTTGACAATCATAAAATATATCATTTCACTCATTAATTAATGGTTGTAAACATCAGAATACTGAAAATTATTGATAAAGCAACCTGTCTCGGGCTCTGTCTTTCTTAATGTCCAGGCTTAATATATGTTGTAAGTATTTGCAATCCTTATTACAACTGGCTTTTTAAATAGCACTTTATAATACACACAGCACTTTCACATATATTATTTTATTTAACTTATATATAATTTCAAATTTGTAACTAAAATATAATCTTATTTTAGTGCAATCATTCTAGTTCTGGCTTTAGAAGGTATCCCGAGGGAAGGACTTGTACTCAGCATTAGTCTAATTTCACGGTTACTTTTTAAAGAGCTACCAGAAGAGAGAAAGTCATAAACAATTACAGGGAAACTAGGCAAGCATGGACTATGTTACAATTAATTCTTCATTACTTGCCTACAAGTCATTCTGCCAAATGTGGACAACCAAAGATATAGACAAATACTAGTACACCTTGATATCCAACCTGCTGTAAAATTGCTTCACAACTGATGGAGCGGTGGGGAACATCCAGTCTGCGGGCCATATAAGGCCCACAAAATCATTTGGTCTGGCCCTGCAAGGCATTAGGGGTGAGTTAATTAAATTTTGACCAACTATAGCCATAATTTTGTATGGCCAGAGAAATGATGTTATAAATATCCAAATGGCCCTTAGCAGAAAGGTTAGAGTGTTGAACGTTTTAAAAACCATTTTGGAATATTAAATGAATGCTATTCACTGGTGAAAAATAACAAAGAAAATGACTATAGGAAGACAACCTGGATGCCTTTCTTCTTTAAGCACACCAGCTGTTAGTGCCCGTGGCTCTCAACCAATTCACTTTCTCAGTTCCCCACTTCTTTTGTCCAACTTACAGAGAAGCAATCTGATAGGATTAAAATACACACATGTACACACAAATGTCGTTTAGTGTACAAATCATAGAGCAATTCAAATATCTAGTTGCTGGATGAGGAAGAACAAAACACACTGCTATTTCCTGTATAATTAGAGGTAACTTTGTAGAAAATTAGTAATCATCAGTTAATAAAATAATGCAAATAGTAGTTATAGATGTAATCAACCAGTTTCTCCTCTATGGCATATACATTCTTCAGCTGGGTGCTCTTTTGGTTTGAGTGATGAGAAATCAATAATTCTGATCTGCTTAGAGCAGAGAACAAACTCTTCTGTCCAATGCTTCTCAAAAACAACAAACATAAATCCACTTTTTTATTAGATTAGAGTAGAATTAATTTTCCTTCTACTATTTCTCATAGGGTGACTGTATAGAGAAGACACTTTCATGGCCAAGATAATGTCTGGCAACATATTTTACTCATCCTTTTTAAAGCTAGTTTTCCAGGCTGAAAATGTAGTTTTTGAGGGTCTGGAAGGAGACACATGTGGGGAGGCTGCATAATATGGGGGGGAGGTGAAATAATTAATATTTGAAAAATATAAAAAACAGTGTACAGATGTGTTTATTTTTTAATAAGAGAACCAATCTGTTGTGCAAAATATTGCATTAAAACCCTAAATCTATAATCCGGGTTTTTCCATTTTTTAGCCACTTTATTGTCAGTGAATTAATTTCAGAGAGGCTCTATCCCTATGAGTAACAAATCCTCAAAAGTAAGGGATTAGTTTTCAAATACTTTGGTTTTCTATTTGAATTTGAATTATTTCCACATATGTATGAATATACATGAAGCATTTAGATTCAAATATTTATAGATATACCTTTGAAATAAAATCCATTTCCTTAGTGTCTCAGATTTGAAGTGAATAGACATTATCACTGAAATATAGTCACATTCATATCCAAAAGGTATGCTATCTTCCTTGAAATAGAAGGCATTAAAATATCCAATTTCTGTCAGGCTTTTATGGCTCAGTTGGTTGGGTATTGCCCCGTGCATTGCAGTGTTGCCAGTTCCATTCCCATTCAGGGCACATGCCTGCCTTGTGGGCTTGATCGCAGCCAATTAATGTGTTGCTCTCACACTGATGTTTCTCTCTCTCTCCCTATCCCTTCCTCTCTCTCTAAAAATCAATTTCTAGAAATCTTTAAAAACATCTAGTTCCTAACTCAGTAGTTTAGTAATGCAGGGGTTGAGAGAGGGGTGAGAGGACCTATAAGTTACATATTTTCATATTGCACATAAATTGATTATGCAAAAACTAAGTTCAATCATTTCCTGTGGTTCCTGTAACAAAGTACCATGAACTGTGTGGCTTAGAAGAACAGAAATTTATGCTCTCTTGGCTCCTGAGGCTGGAAGTACAAATTAAAGTGCTGGCAGGGCAATGCTCTTTCTGAGGCTTTGGAGGAAGAGCTTTGCCTTGTCCTAGCTTCTCATGGTTGTAGGCAATTCTTGCTCTTCCTTGGCTTATAGCTGCATCACTCCAAACTCTGCCTCCATCTTCACAGGGGCATCTTCTTTGTGTGTCTGTCTGTCTCTGCTTCTTTTCCCCTTCGTATATGGATAGCAGAATTTATGTAAATGGAATTTATTACATATGCAATGACATGATTTCCACATAAGGAGTTTTTCTGAGGTTCCAAAAAGAATGTGACATTTTGATGAATAGTATTCACTATAACTCAGTATACTAAGCTATGTTTATCATTTTCTTACTCTCTTTCTTATGAAAAAGATCTTGAATTGAGTAATACATGATTAAATATAAAGAGACTGCTACTTTAAGTTACAGTAAGTATATTTTCCTAAAATTTATTGAAATATTTAATATTGAGCCCTGGTTGGTTTGGCTGAGTGGATAGAGCATCGACCTGCAGACTGAAGGGTCGCAGGTTCAATTCTGGTCAAGGGCACAGCTGGGGTTGTGGGCTTGATCCCCAGTAGGGGGCATGCAGGAGGCAGCCTATCAATGATTCTCTCTCATCATTGATATTTCAATCTCTCTCCTTCTCCCTTCCATTCTGAAATCAATAAAAAAATATATTTAATATTGAGATGGTACCTTATTCCCTATAGGCTGAACAGCATGTAAAATCACTGATATAAATGGATAGAACCATTTACTATAATTGCCTTTGTGTGTTTGATAAAGAGAAATATAATTTGGGCAAAAGGATGGATGAAGTATTAATGGGATTAATCAGTGCACTGATGTGAATAGTAACTGAAATAGAGCTGCCTTAAAGCATACACACTTAAAACCAGCTATTTGAAAATATCTCATTTTTAAGAATTTATGCAAAGTATTATTAAAAAATTCAGGCGTATGTCAATGTAACTACGATTACTCATTCATTATTTAATACATGTTTATTAAGTATCAATTACATGTATAGTTCCATGTAGATACTGTGCAGTACAGAGAGAATCACAAATATGTTTTGTATTTCTAGTTCAAAACATTGAGGAAACTTGTATCCAAGAATCTCCAGTGAGAGTAACCTGAATTATGAAAAGATTATAATGCCTCCAGAGTCCTTTGACTTAGATAGGAATTTTTAAGAATTGCATATAAAAACAAAAATAGGAAGTCAGTGGAAAACAGCATGCCATTCAATCTCACAACTTTTAATTATATATTTTAGTTCAAAAGCAGAACAATATGTATAGACATCTAACAGTTTCATATTGAATTAGTATAAAATTTTAAAATGAATTATACTGTGTTCTGCTGTCTTTCTTTCTTTGTGCCTAATATACTTGTCAGAACATTGAGATCAATTTCTCACTGTCATAATAACACACTTACTATTTAATTCTAATAGTTCTCACTGAGGGAATTTAGATTTCAGTAGTGCATTTGTATCGACTAAGTGGTCATATAATTTTTTAAAAGGTCAGCAGATTTTCTAATATTTTAGGCTATTTCTTTCAGTTAATGAAAATTTTTTTGGAAGTTTATTGGTTATTTCAGGTGTTCAGGCTACTGTTTAGCATGCTTCTGCTTCAGTCCTTTAACCTGAAAGAATTAAGCATTTTGCTAATTTGATATATTTTAAAAAACTTTGAAGAGAATTGGATTTCAAATGATTGAACAAAATAGTAGGGAATTTTTTTCTTCTTTCTACACAAATGAGGTGATGTCCATACAAATGACATCATGTTAAGTAATAAGATAGCAAAGCAAAACAATAGCAAAATTAATTTCTTACAACCTCTTGGTCAAGAAAATATTGTCAGATCCTGTATTTGTCTTGTTACTCTAATTCAAGTGAGATTAATTTCAGAAATCTGGGTTTAACTTTATTAATTCATTTATTGTTAATCATTTGCTCAGTATTTGAGTGTCTATTCTGAAGTAGGCACTGTTAGGTTCACCTAGGATTAATCAGTGAAAAGGAGACCAAAAAAAATGTTGTTTTTAAGGAAATCACCTTCCACATCAGTGAGACAATGAGTAACAAATGCAATAAGTAAAATAATAAATTTATAAAAATAATTTATTACAGAAAAAGGAAAATCAGAGTAGGGCAAGGAGAATTGGCTATAACAACCATAGGTGTGTTTGCTTTATTTTATTAAATAGAGTAACCTGAGAATTAGTGGTCTCAAATAGGCTGTGTTGAGAATTTTCAACTTGAGTAATCACTTGGAAATCTATCTAGAAAAAGAACATTCTAGGTAAAAAGAATAGTTAGAGCAGAGGCTTTAAGGTGGCGGATTTGAGGTCACCTGGAGGCCAGCATATGACAGACACAGTGAGTGACGGACAGAACAGTAAAGAGGACATTGTAAACAGGTTGGAGAACCAGATCAAGTAGGTCCTGCTGGGAAGACCATTGTGAAGACATTGCTTTTACTCTGAGTGAAACATTTTAAGCAGACGAGTGACTTCACCTTATTCAGGTATTAAAAGCGTAACGAGTGTTTCATTTTGAAGGGTGTTTGCTGGGTTCTGTTCTGAAAGAGCTGCATTTAATATCAGTCTTTGCAGGTGACACTCATCATGCCAATTGATCATTGGTTGCGAAGAATAATGCAGGAAGGATATTCAAGCAGAATCTGCAGATGTCTTGTGATTATTTCTGGTATTACGTTTCTCATCGTTTATAACTTGATGGACACTTATGACAGATACCGGGGTCACATGAAATCACCATGGTCCAACTAGAATAATCCAGGTGTTTCATTAACAAGGATCAACTTGATGCCTCACAAAAGGAGAAACCAAGGGACACCACCTCAGGATGATCCTAAATTAAACGTGGATGCCTTTGGGCCTTTGGGACTTTTTAAAGTCTCTTGAGCATTTTTAAATATAAATAAATTGGAGCTTACAAAAAAAAGTGTAACTGATTGTTTCTGGGTGACAAGAGCAAGGATAGAAGAAAGGAGAGCTGTAGGATATTTCACTAACCCTAGTGAGAGATAATGCTGTCTTGAACCAAATTATTAGTAGTGGTGGATTTGGTAAAAAGTGGCCAGAATCTGGATATACTTTGAAGGTAGAGCTAACATGATTCCCCCACACAGTGTGTGTTGGTGGAGAGAAGAGTTTAGGATGCCAATAATAACTCTGGATTAAGCAATTGGAAGGATGGATTTGCTATCATCTGAGATGGAAAAGCTGAGGGAGGAGCAGGTTTGGGGTAGATGATGTTCAACTTTGAAAATATTGAGATTTTCCAAGAAAAGATGTCAAGTTGGCAGCTGAATTTCAGTTTAAATTCATAAGTGAGAAGTAGGAAGGTTATATTTTTAAAATCCACAACAATAATATAAGAAACCATCAAAAAGATTTCTGAACAGACAGTGTATTTGAATCCTTAAAAGTGAATAAGATAACTGTATGAGTTTCCTGTGACCACTTTAACAAATGATTACAAACTGGATGGCCTAAAATAAGAAAGGAAAAATATATTCTCTCATAGTTCTGGAGACCAAAGTCCAAAATCAGTTTCCCTGAACCTAAATCAAGGTCAGGGATGGTTTCCCTCTGGAGGCTAGTGGATGCTTCGTTCCTTGTTACTTTCAGTTTCTGTGCTTTGGCTAGAGGCCTCATTACCTCAGTCTCTGCCTCGCTGGTCACATTGCCTCACCCTCTCCTCTCTCCATGGAAATGTTAAAATGATAGTAGAGAGGGTCCCATATACCCTGCACCCTGGTTCCCTTGTGTTCATATAATACATAATGATAGCATACTTGCCACAAAGAATAAATAATATTGATATGTTGCTCTTCACTAAAGTAACTACCTTATTCTAAGTTCCTTACTTTGTTTTTACCTAATGTCCCCATTCTGTTCCAGGATCCCATCCAGAATACATTGGGCTTCTCTGACAGTTTCTCATTTTTTCCTTTTTTTAAAAAAAAATGATCTCGACAGTTTTGAGGCATACTGTTTAGGTATTTTGTAGACTGTCTTTCAATTTGGGTTTGTCTGGTCTTTTACTCAGGATTAGACAGGACCTATGTTTTCTTGGGTGTAAGATCATTGCACTAGAGTGCCATTCTCATCACATCATATCAAGGGTATGCATGCTATCCATATAACTTCACTGATGCTATTAAGCTCTATCACATGGCTGAGGTAGTGTTTGTCAGGTTCCGCCATTTCTCCAATTCGGTGTCTTAACTTTTATTTTTCTTAAAGCTGTCATTTGAAGAGATCTATTAATTTTGATCAAGGCTGATTTATAAAATTTTTCTTTTGTGCTTTATGTATGTGTTACTGTATTATAGAAATCTTTTCCTAAGATAATTAAACTTTTTATTTTATTTTTTAAAATTATTTTTTAAAATATATTTTTATTGATTTCAGAGAGGAAGGGAGAGGGAGAGAAAGACAGAAACATCAATGATGAGAGAGAATCATTTATCAGCTGCCTCCTGCACGCCCCTACTGGGGATCGAGCCCACAACCCAGGCATGTGCCCTTGACTGGAATCAAACCCTGCCACCCTTCAGTCTGCAGGCCGACGCTCTATCCACTGAGCCAAGCTGGCCAGAGCATGATTAAAACTTTTAAAATGTTTTTCTTGGAGAAGTTTAATAGCTTTAGGACTTATTTTAAGTCTGTGATAGATAACAGATTATTACATAATATTTAAGTTAAGAGTTGAGGTTCTATTTTTACATTAAATATCCAATTTTCCTCTTCTTTCTTATAATATTATCTTTGTTGAACATCATTTATAAAAATTAGTCTCTGCCACCTTTGTTAAAACTCATTGTACTAGCTGTGTATGGGTCTATTTCAGGATTTTGTCCCATTATGTCTATTTTTATACAAACACTATACTTAATAGAGTATTGTACTTTTATGGCATCTTAAAATTAGTTATTGTAAATCCTCCAACTTAGTTTTAAAAAATATTAAATACTCCATCACTTAAAAGTATAAAATTTATAATAAATTTGATATGCAATAAAAATTTATAGGCATTCAAGAAAGAAGGAAACTATGACATATAATACAGAGAAAAAAAATTTAAAGACCTGGAAATAATACACATGGCAGAATTCATATACATGAATGTCAAATATGTATTAATATCTTTATATCAAGTAAGTAGACGAAATCCTAAGCATGACAAATAGATATGAAAAATATAAACTTCTAGAGATAGACAATACATTGTATTTGATAAAAATATTAACAGAATGGAATTAACAGCAGTCTCTATACCACAAAGAAGATTACTAAACTTAAAAACAGCAAGAGACAATTATGAAAAACAAAAATATAAAAAAGACAGAAACAAACGAAAGAGGGAACAGGAGGCATAGAGCACTGCAGCTTGGATATTCTCTCCAGTCAGTAGGCTCGGGCAACCATAGGCCTTTTGGTTTCCCTTCCCTCAAGCATCATTTTCCTGTGCTACTTGTCCAATATGTGGAAGCAATTGTTTTATATATTTTGTCCCGTTTATTATTGTTTAAGACTGAAATATACATGTGACCCCTTACTATTACATCATGGCCAGAAGTGTAATTTCAGAACCTATCGATTCTGACCAAAGTTCTTGCCCTTTGGCTTTTATCTTTTTTCTTGCCTTGTCTTTCAGCTAGTTTCTACTTATGTTCCCTCAGGCCGAAGTTTCTAATTGGTACTCCAGCTATTTCAGAGGTAGCTGTACTGCTCTTGAATTTACTAATGGTCCTGTGTTACATATGTTCAGTTCTCTAAGTCTCTGCTAACCACTTCAGAATGCTCTCAAAACAATATGCCTTCTTAGACTTCACTCATATATGTCATTTTTTATGGCATCACGGTCTTTCTAGCATTAGTTCATGTACCTAATTATCTCAGTCTTTCAGTCCCCCTAATTTTCTTCTCTTAGCCCAAGTTGTGTAAAATCACTCTCACCAAATATAAATCACTGGTCTTTGCCAGGAAAATAATTTGTCCAACAATATACCTATTTTCTATGATGCTTACCATTTAGGGAATATTATATCCTCTGAGTTTCAGAGTTTTGTTTTTATAAACTATAAATATCTCATTTGGAGATGTAGACAACAATCTATAGGTAGGACTTGATGAGAATAGATGCTTTATTTTCTGTACACTGAGAATGTTCTTGTGAGCAAATTTTTTTCCTCCAACATAAGAACTTGATATGGAAAATGTTGCTTTTATACCTTAATTTGAAAGAAAAAGACTTTAGTCCTAAAAAGTATTTTACTTACATGTTATAAGGTAACAAACACTCTGAAAGGGATAGAAACATAAGCTTTACCAACTATCACTTTGGCAGGAATTAGATACTTGGTTTACTTTTTGGTACTTACCAAAAATTATCAGAAAAACACTCTTTAGTAAATGAAAAGAGAGATCTTTAGGAATGATTCAGGGGAGGAGAGGGGACCTATACGGAGATTAAGATAAACTACCCATTTTGCAATTTCGTCTGAAGTTGACCCTCAGTATAGCATAAAATACCTAAAATTGATGCGGTGGTTTGTAGTCATGTGGCTGAATGAATCCAAAGTGGCAATTAAAGGGGCCATGGTAAAATACTGTACAAAAAAAGCCCCATAACTTATCTACTCAGTT
Source organism: Myotis brandtii (assembly GCF_000412655.1). NCBI lineage: Eukaryota > Metazoa > Chordata > Mammalia > Chiroptera > Vespertilionidae > Myotis > Myotis brandtii. Next base: position 3,931,028 of record NW_005367989.1, read on the forward strand.
ATCCTCACCCTGAGTCTCTCTTAAGAAAGAATGAGTGTTTGTTCTCAAAGTCAACATAGATTTTTAAAGATGTGCTTTGTCTATGAAGCGTTCTATTTTAGTTTCTATTTCAGTGAAGGATGATTATTTTCAGAAATATTTTTAGTTCCTTAAACATGCACAGATGAAGGAAGCTTTTGTCTAAGATATTACCATATCTTGAGATGCCTGTCTTACTTGGTCAAGAGTCTTCAAAGAAGCCTGGCCAGTGTTGCTAAGTGATTAGAGCATAATGGGTTCAATTTCCAGTCTAAGGCAAGTACCTGGTTGCAGGTTTGAACTCTGGGTTGGGTGCGGGAAGCAACCAATCAATGTATCTCCTCTCTCTCTCTCTCTCTCTCTCTCTCTCTCTCTCCCCACCCTCCCTTTTCCCTTCCGTCCCTCCCTCCTTTTACCCCCTCTAAAAAGTAATGGAAAAAATATCCTCTGGTGAGTATTGACGAGAGAGAGAGAGAGAGAGAGAGAGAGAGCGCTGAATAAGGAAATTATATTTCTTATTCCTGAAAGATGTTGGGGAAGGAAGAAGGAGGGTAAAAACAATAGCAGGAACACCTGCTCTAAATGGCAATCCTATCTTAGGAGCAGACCCAGACTTCCCTGGCAGGACTATCCAGGAAAGCATGTACTTACTGGAATCTATTCACTCATGTTCAGGGAACACAGATTTTTTGATGATACATGTGGCTGCTAAAAGCCACACAGTTGAGATGTCTATTTTTCTTTTTGCAAAATATCTAATTTTATGGCTAAAATTTATATCTGTTGCTGACAGATAGTTTCAGTTATCAAAAGAGACCACACGAGTAAGACAAGAGAAGAAATGAAAGAGAAAAGGAATTTCATTATACAAACTAAATATTTCATTCAGCTAGAAAAGCCCATTTTCTCCATGAAGACCTTACTCAAAACCTCATTCATTATAACTGCAGACATGTTGAAACTTAAAATGTATTAGTTTGGGATATGCTATAACCCTTTTTTCAGTTTCTATTTAGAAGCTTGAGGACAAATACTTATAAAACATTTGAGACTGACATCAGAAAAAGGGCGAACTAGAAGGTTCTCACTTGTATTTCCACCTCCGCAATAATAATTTGCCAGCCATGTGGACAAAACTGCCTGTGTGCGCGTTTTAGGAGATTTGAAACCTTGGCAGAACCCATGACTCAGGAGGTCCATTGTGAGAAGACAGTCCCACATCCAGGTGGCAGACTCACTGACTGTGGACCCAGCTGCCCATCCAGAAACAGTCCTGTCACCCTGTGGACTAGGCTACAGCCCCAGGTGGCCTTGGTCCTGACATTGGCACCATTCACCGAGGGACCTGGCAGGAGTCACACCCACGCCCTGAGTAATAGGCCCACAGACCTGGTTTCTGATGATGGGCCCTGAGGTGGCTTATGACCCAGATCCAGCATATCTTAACCTCTTGTCCTGGCAGCCCAAGACCAGGCAGGAATGGACATGTCTGCCCAGGCCCTGAGACAGGCCCTTTGACCTTGCTCCTGTCCTACAGCAGATCCTGAAATGGCTCTGTAATGCTGCTCCAGCATCTCTTGGGTGCAGTGCCTGACCAAGGGTTCACCAGGGGACATGCTCCTCTGAGCTTTTGGAGGCAGGCCTGCCAACCTCATTCTGAATGATGATGCTGAAGCAACCTGTGACTTGAGTCCAGCCCCTCTAAACTCTGGCCTGGGACCAATCTTGCCTGTCTGGGGTACCCACAGATGGCCTGTTATGAGCTCTTTCAGGGACCTGGAGGGAGCCACCCCTATCTGTGCACCTGCTATTGACAGATACATAGTGGCTGAATGGATAAAAACACAGGATACAACAACATACTGCCTACAAGATACTCACTTTACTGTAAGGATACACATAGACTAAAAGGAAGTCATAGAAAAAGATATTCCATGCAAAGGATAAGGAAAAGAAAGCAGGGAAGGCTACATTTATGCCAGTAAAGATAGATTTTGAATCAAAATACACCCTAAAAGACAAAAAAAGTCACTATATAATGACAAATGAGTAAATGCATCAAGAAGATATAACAATTGTAAATATAGAAGCACCCAACATTGGAGAAACTAAGTAGTATATTAAATAAATAATAACAGAACTGAAGGGAAAAATAGCCAGCAATACAATACTAGTAGATGAGTTTAATACCCTACGTTCATCAATGGATAGTCTTTCAGACAGAAAATCAATAAAGAAACAGAGGATTTGCCCTAGCCGGTTTGGCTCAGTGGATAGAGCATCGGCCTGCAAACTGAAAGGTCCCAGGTTTTATTCCGGTCAAGGGCACATGCCCGGATTTCGGGCTCAATCCCCAGTGGGGAGCATGCAGGAGGCAGTTTATCAATGATTCTCTCTCATCATTGATATTTCTCTCTCTCTCTCTCCCTTTCCCTTTCTCTCTGAATCAATAAGAATATATTAAAAAAAAGAAACAGAAGATTTGAATAACACTGTAGTTCAAATGAACCTAACATACACAGAACAGTCTACCCAACAGTAACAGAACACACATTCTTCTCAAGTTCACAGAGTACATTCAGCAGGATAGAACATATTTTGGGCCACAAAACAAGTCTTAACAAATTTAAGAAGATTACAATATTCTCAGGTATCTTTTTTTGTCCACAATACAGGAAAACTGGAAAATTTACAAATATATGCAAATTAAACATCACTCTCCTGAATGAGTAATGGGTTAAAGAAGAAATCAAAAGGGAAGTTAAAAAGTGTCTTCACACAAACAAATATGGAAACACAACATACCAAATCTTATGGGATGCAGCAAGAACAGTTTTAAGGAAATTTCATAGTGATAAATGCCTACATTAAAAAAAAAGAGAGAGAGAAACATCTCAAATGAACTACTTGACTTTACACGTGAAGTAACTAGAAAAATAAAAATACTAAGCCCAAAGTTAGCAGGAGAAAGAAAATAAGATCAGGACAGAAATAAATGAAATAGACCCTAGAAAGACAAAATAACAGATTAATGAAACTGAATTAGTTTTTTATAAAGATTAAAAAATTGACAAATCTTTAGCAAGACCAACCAAGAAAAAAAGAGGAAATAAAAATATGGAATGAAAGAAGATATATTAGAACTTTTACCTCAGAAATACAAAGGGTCATAAGAGATTACTGTAAATAATTATACCCCAACAAGTTAGATATCCTAGAAAAAATATAAATAAATTCCTAGAAATATAACAAGTCTGATACATGAAGAAATAAAAAATCCTAACAAACCAATAATGGGTAAGAAGACTGAAGTAGTAATAAAAAACTTCTCAACAAAGAAAAGCCCAGGATGAGATGCCTGCTAAGATAAATGCTACCAATGAAAGATGTCATGCATATCCTTCTAAAAATCTTCTAAAATTTGGAAAAGGAAGAAATTCTTCCCAATTTATTTTATGAGCTAGCATCATTGTCATACAGAAGCTGATAAGGATACTGCAAGAAAAGAAAACTATAGGCTAATATTCCTGACTAACACAGATGCAGAAATAATCAACAAAATGCTAAAAAAAAAATCTTACACAATGTTGGGTGGGATTGATTCCTGGGATGCAATGATGGTTTCACACATAAAAATCAATAAATAATACACAATATTAATAAAATAAAGGATAAAACTATATAATCATATAAACTGATGTAGAAACATTTGACAAATTTAATACCAATTCATGATAAGAACTGACAATTTAAGCACAGAAGAAATGTACCTCAACACAAAAAGTGCACATATTGTGAGTCCACAGCTAACATAAGACTCAATGGAGAAAAGCTGAAAGTTTTCATGAACAAGAAAAGGATGTCCCCTTTCACCAATTTTACTAGTATTTAACATAGTATTGGAAGTATTAGTCAGAACAATTAGGCAAAAAAAGAAATAAAAGGTATGTAAATTAGGAACAAAGAAGTTAATCTGTCTTTGCTTGCAGATGACATGATTTTACATATAGAAAATACTAAATGGGCCATCAAAGAACTGTTAAAACTAATAAATCAATTCAGTAAAGTAGCAGGATACAAAATCAACATGCAAAAATCTATTGCATTTTTATACATTCAGAATGTCCCATCAGAAAGAAAAAATAAGAAAAAAAATCCATTTATAAAGTGAAAATATGTATACTGAATACTATTAAACCTTGAAGAAACTGAAAAGACACAAATTAATGTAAAGTTGCCCTGTGTTCATGGTTTGAGAGAATTAATATTGGTAAAATATTCATACTACCCGAAGTTATCTGCACATTCAATGCAATCCTCTTAAATCTCAATTGGTACTTTTCACATAAGTAGAAAAAAATTCTAAAATTTGTATAAAACAAAAACAACCCATGAGCCAAAGTAATGTTGAGAAAAAACAGCAAGGCAGATATCATACTTCTTGATTTCAAACTATATTACAGAGCTGTGGTAATCAAAACAGTAGTGTGCTGGCATAAACAACAACAACAAAACACACGCAAAATAGATACATAGACCAATGAAACCGAAATAGCCCAAAGATAAACCCATGCATATGTCAACTAATCTTTGACAAGGACACCTTGTCACAATAGGGAAGGATGCACAATAGGGAAATGATAGTCTCTTCAATAAGTGGTGTTGGGAAAATTGGATATCCTTATGCAAAAGAATAGAACTATATACCTTATATTACACAATGCATATAAATTAAACCAAAAAGAATTGATGATTTAAATGTAAGACCTGAAACCATAAAACTCCTAGACAAAAACAAACAAACAAAAAAAAACAAAAAACAAAAACAAAAAAAAACAAACAAGCAAACACAGGGAAAGAGCTCCTTGACATAAAGAGTCTTGGCAATCATGGGAATTGACATGAAAAGCACCAGCAACAACAACAACAAAATTAGTAAGTGGGACTACATCATATTAAAAAACTTTTGTACAGCACAGGAAACAATCAACAAAATGAAAGGCAACCTATGAAATGGGAGAAATATTTGCAAACCATATATCTAATAAGAGGGTAATAGTTAAAATATATAAAGAATACATACAATTCGATAGCAAAACAAAACAAAACAAAAGCCAAATAAATCAACTAAAAATGGGCAAAGGACCTGAATAGATATTTTCTTGAAGAAGACATACATTACCAACAGGTATCTGAATAGGTGTTCAAAGTCACTAATCACCAGGGAAAGGCATATCAGAACCACAATAAGATATCACCTCACACATTTTAGGATGGCTATTATAAAAACAAACAAAACCAACAGGTAAATGCTAGTGAAGATGTGAATGAAAGGGAATTCTTGTGCACTGCTGATGGAAATGTAAATTGGTAGAGCTATTATGGAAAACAATGTGGAAATTAGGCAAAAATTAAACATAAAACTCCCATATGAACCAGCAATCAACTTCTGGATATAAATACATAGGAAATAAAATCACTATATCATAAAGATATCTCCACTACATGTTTATTGCAGCATTATTCACAATAGCAAAGATAGGGAAACAACCTGGATGTCCACTGATAGCTGAATGGATAAAGATAATGTGTTAAATGGAATATTATTGTGTTAAAAAAAATAAGAAAATCCTGCCTCTTCCATTGAAACCGGAGGACATTATGCCAAGAGAAATAAGCCAGACAAAATAACAAATACTGTATACTCTCATTTAAGACTTCTGTTTTGCTTCCTCTGGATAATTAGCTTGGAGGATATGTGGCCATAAAGTGAAACTAATTTCTTTGATTCAATATTTAACTTGCATGTTTTTGCTTTTCTGATTAGGTTTCTATGAGAAACTGTTATGCTTTAATTTTGCCTCCAAAATATATGAGAAAATGCCTTTCATTTACTTAAATTCATGTTAAGAGGTTCTCCATGAAGTTAAAGTTTATGTATTTTTAAAACCAGAATCTGGAATAGTGTTATTATGAAAGCACTCAGAAAATTTTAACTTAATTATTTGTTAACTGGATTCAGAGCAGTTGTGCTAAATTATAAAATACATTTATTTAAAAACATGTTTACAGTGTGTATAATGACTAATAAAATACAACTTAAATGTTGACAGTCCTATTCAAAAGTCAGTAGACAGGATGGGACAAAAGTAGGTTTACAGTTGTTTGTATGGAAAATAATATATAATTAACAATAATATTGTAAGAATAAACTGTGTTTTGCCTACTCACAACTGTAGACCTATTTTTTTGCCCAAACATATACTATTTTTAAATAAAACATTGAAGTAATGGTGTGGATTTAAGGCTCTGACAACATAGCCTTAAGGTAGGTATTAAATATTACTTATAATTTAAAAAAACATTACTTATAAGCAAAATACATTACATAGGTATTATGTCCACTGGTGGTCTTACATGAAGAAAATTTTAAAACTATTTCTGAATAAATTGATTTTCATATTTCTGCAAAGTTAAGAGCTATACATTTTCACATCCTTAAAAATAATTCCATCTGAACAGTCTCCTTCAATACAACCATCACACATTAAGAAATACACCATTATAATGACTATTTTTCATATGAGGACTTAAATACAATTGGAGTGATTTTTTTTGGCCAGTCTACACAAAATAGCTCATGTAACTAGAATTTGATTAAGTATTTTTGAGTTCAAATTCTAAACACGTAACTAGTATGACACAATTTCTAAACATATCATATTAATACAAATTGCAGTCGAATGGCATAATTATGTAGAATGCAATTTATTTTCTGAAAATTGCATTGTTGAAAACGAAAAAAAATAATGTATTCACATTCACAGGCAAAACTACATTTCTTTTGTAGACGTGGAAAAATATATGCTCGTTTTGGTAATTTGGGTCCCAGGGCAAAAATGGATACCTTTTATTTAACAATGAAGCAGTAATGTATAAACCATACTCAATCAGTACCCTGAAAACTATGTAGAATCTCTTTCATCAAATCAGGTGGCCAATAGAAGAATGATTACTTAAATAAATAGCTCCAAATGAACTGGCAATAGTTACAATTTTTTATTTTTATTTTTCTCTTTAAGTCTAGGAAGAAAATGTTGCTTTTAATGTGAGGTGTCTAAAAAGTACACCTGAGTCATTTGTTACTTGATAGAACTGTAGGAATTAATCTACTTAGATCTCTCATTTATTCTTAAGTCATGAAAAGGTATTTAAATTCTACTAAAAATTATCATAGCTTTGAAGATATTTAATACAATCATGGACTCTTAGAATTTTTAGAGACTTCAGAAGTCTTCAACTTCTCAGCATAGGACTTTTATCCCCCTAAAATATCCTGGAAAAACATCACCTACCTTTTTTTTTAAGCATGCTAATTAAGCCATTTATTGCTCCATATAAAATTTCCAAAGTACTTTAATTACTGCTAATATTGACTCCATTTTACATTTAAATATCCTTTACTGTAGTATACATTCATTGATCCTATACTTATAACTGTATAGAATAACACTTCTAATATTTGTAATATGTCTCTTATTTTCTCATTTTTAAACTCTGTATTTTTGATAAGGCTATCTAGTAGCTTATCAATTTTACTAATCTTTTCAAGCAAATAGCTTTTGTTTTTATTTATTTTCTCTATTCTACTAATATCTGCCCCTGGTTTTGTTTCCTTCCACCTGTTTACTTTCTGTATAATTTGCTCTTTTTTTTTCTTTCAAATTTCTCAAGGTAGATGCTGAGATCATTAATTTCTAGCTCTTTCTTATTTTTTAATATAAGTATCAACTGCTATAAATTTCCCTGTAAGCACAACTTTATTTGTTCACACACATTTTGCTATGTTTAATCTTTGTTAATTCAGTTCAAAATATTTTCTAATTTCCTGCGATTTATTTTAGACACAAGTTACTTAGAGGTGTGTTGTTTAAACTGCAAATATTTATGCATTTTCTCTCTCTATATATATTTCTGGTATTGATTTTTAGTTTAATCCCACTACAATCAGAGAATATAATACTCCATATGATTTAAGTTCTTTATAAGTTATTGTAACCCTTTATGACTCAGAAGACTGTATAAGCATAGTCTGCAAATTGGCCCCTTGACTGCCAGTTGTCTGGGAGTTCGAACAGGGGGCAGGGCTGGCCAGGGGATGGGAGGGAGTACCAGGCCAGCAGCCGACAGCTGCTAGGGACCTTACCAGTGCACAAATTTCATGCACTGGGCCTCTAGTGTATTCTATTAAGGTCAGTTAGGTCAAGTTGGTTGATAAGGTTTTAAAATAAGATTTCAAAAATTTTATTTATTTGTTTGTTTGTTTATTTATTTATTTTTGGTAAACTTACTTTAGTCCTCTCAATCACTGATTGATGATTGTTAAAATCTCCAACTATGATTCTTCATTTCTAGATTTCTCTTTTTAGTTCTCTGATACTTTATGTTTTAAGTCTCTGTTACTATACATTCACATTTACAATTATTATATTTTCTTATCAGTATGGGAGCTTCTTCTTTACCACTGCAAATATTGGATAGCATTTATTTTCTTATGGCATCTGTGTCTTTTTTTTTTTTTTTTTTTTGGTATCAGAGTAATGATCACCTTGTAACATGAGTTTGAAATAGTTTGGGAAGAATTGCTATTCATTCTTCTTTAAATGTTTGGTAAATTTTACCAGTGATCTGGTCCTGGACTTTGGATTGTTGGGAGGTTTTTGATTATTTATGTAATCACCATATTAGTAATTAGCTGTCATAGATTTTCTCTTTATTCCCGATTCAGTCTTGGTAGGTTGTGTTTCCAGGAATACATTCATTTCTTCAAGTTTTCAAATTTATCAGTATTCACAGCAGTCTCTTATATCTTTTATATTATAGTGGTATCAGTTCTAACATCTCTTTCATTTCTGATTTTATTTATTTGGGTCTTCTCTCTTGTTAATACTTTTATGGGTGAGAACTGGATTATTTGTTTATTTCTTTAAAGAGTTTTGCATTTTGTTTGGGCAGGCGTGTAAATTATTTGAAATCAATTTTATTTTTTTAAGCTTGAGTTTAGATCTTTCTGCTAATCTGAATCCAGATTAGTGATGCTTCAGGCTCTGAAGAAGCCTCATTATTAATGTGTGGCTCTCTGTTTAATGGTAACAAAGTATTCTTAAAGGGATGTGAGATTCTGAAATGTTTAAGTCTATTTATTTCTTCACACATGGGAAACATTAAGCCATGCATGCACAATTTATCACTTTTTCAAAGAATAGACATGATTCCTCTACTGATTTATACTCTGCTGCAAATTTTAACCTCATCAGCCTCTCCAAAATCCAATATTTATGTTCTCTATTCAGTGAGACACCAGGCTCTGTTTGGTTTTCTACTCTCTAAGTGCAGCCTGAAAATTGACTCTGGGAAGTATGTGGGGAAATGACAGGGCTCACCTTGTTTCATTCTCTTTGATAACATACTACTCAACAACAAAAGAACAAATTAGGGAAACAATGCAATAACTTGAATGGATCTCAAGGGCCTTATGCTGAGTCAAAAGTCAATCTCAAAAGGTCACATACTCTATGATTCTATTTATATAACTTTTGAAATGACAAAATTATAGAGGTAGATGACAGATTAATGGTTTCTGGGGGTTACGAATGGTGGTGGTGGGACAAATGGATGACTGTAAAAATAAAGTAGTAGTACGAGGAAGATCTTGGTGGTAATGAAATAGTTTTGTATCTTGACTGTGAAGGTCATTTTATAAATATACAAATGTGATAAAATGGCATAAAACTATACACCACATTGTACTAATGTCAATTTCCTGTGGGTTTTTTTTTGAATTTTTTTATTCTACTATAGTTACATAGCTCTATCCATCAGGTAAAATTAGATAAAGGAGACATGGGACCTCTCTATTTTCTGCAAATCTATAATTACTTCAAAAATATTTTAAAAAGCTATCTCTATGAAGAAAACTCCAGAACTAGATTGCTTCTTTGGTAAATCCTGCCCAACATTTAGAGAAGAAATAAGAACAGTATAATAATCTTACTTTAAAAAGTTGAGGGGAAAATGAAAATTTGTGGTTATTTTATGATGCCAGTATGTCCTTGCTACTCCAAAGTTACAAAGTGGTTACAGAAGAATGAAAATTGCAAACAACTATCCCTCAAGTGTATATATATATATATATATGATAGACAAATCAATTTCAATAATATACATAAAAAATAAAGTGCCATGACTAAGTATGGTTTATTCTAGGTATGAGGTTGTCCTAACATTCTAAATTGAAATAATATAATTTACCAAACTAAAGTAATAAAGGAAAAATCATCTGGCTACCATAAGAAACACAAAAGGAAACATTTGAGAAAATTAATACCCATTATTAATAGAAAACAATTCTAAAAAGAAGGATCTAAAAGACAACTTTTGCAATCTGATAAAGGGAACTAAAATAACACAGATAACAATATACTTAATGCTAATCTATTGATTGCTTTTCCATATGATGAGGACTAAGATAAAGAAGTCTACTTCCACATTTTCTATTCAACATGTTACTACAGATTATAGCTAGAACAAAAAAGCAAATTTTTAAAATTAAATATAATCTTTTATAAAGCAGAAATCTTAAAATTATTGTTATTGGTAGAAAACAAGATTTGTATATATAAAGATTCTATAAAAATTTAACTAATATGACTAATAAAGAAATGAACACATTTAAACATACATATTCAATATAAATATCAAATTTATATTCTTATACTAGTAGTAGTAATAAACCAATTGAAAATATCATTATAATATCATACATTTACAATTGCATACAATATAAATGGGGATAAATTCAACTACAGATATGCAAGAGGCTTACATTGAAATATATAAAATATTGCAAAGAGAAATTAAATACATAAATGTATGGAGAGAAACACCATGTTCATAGATTGGGATGTTCAGTATTTTACATTATTATTTCTAAAAGGATCTATAGACTTAACAAAATTATCACACTCAAAATACTAATGAAATTTTTTAATAAAAATTGACAAGATAACTCCAATATTTATATGAAAAAGCAAAGGACTTAGATTAGCCAAAAACAATGCTGAAAAATTTTTTTAAAATTAATTATTTATACTAATTGTCAAGATTTACTATAAAGCTATCATAGTCAATTTAGGTATTGTTTTGGTATAGGATAGAAAAATAGATTAATTGATCAGTATTGAGTTCAGAAATAGACCCACATATATCATAAAAAAATAATAAAGTTTTTTTATATATTTTGAGTTTATCTAAGTACACATATAAGGATAATAAATTAAGAGAAACCCATTCTTCTTTTATATGAAATGTATACTAAACTGAATTCACTGCTACAGAAATTGAAAAAAAAATTCACTGGACCAGGAAAAGTTTAAAATCAACAATTTTGGTTTACCAAGATCAAGTATAAACACACAAAACAGAATACAAACTACATCTTAAAATTTATGAAGATATGACACGTTTTGTGAACTGAAAGAAGTCTTAAAATTACAGATCAAATGACTCATGACATACCAGCCAAGAATTATTCATATTATGCCAATTTGTTTTATAATGGGAAAGACAACATTTTACAAACCACCAGGCAGGAAAAAAAAAAAAAAACCCACAAAAAACAAACCTACAAGCTACCCTTGAAGACAGGAAAGCCTTTAGATTTTAGTTTAAATATAGAACATTAGTAAGTACTGAGTCAAGCTGTATTTCAATTATTTGACACCTTAAAAAATTGCATTTTTATAACATTCCAAAGAAAAAAATCTTCAGACAGGTGGTCATCAATTTTGTGGTACAAGGGGATGTTGTAGGTCATTATATGATGACATATGGCCAATGTTTTACTCTTTTCAACCTGGTTTTACAAGAGAAAAATGTAGTCTAGAGCAGCCAATTTTAAAGCACAATTAACAAAGTATTATGGGAAATTTCCAGAAAAGGTGCTTAAGGGAGTCAACTCAACTGGAAGTATCTCTACTTGTGCCTTCTCTTTTCCTTTGGCCGCAAACTTTTCATTTGGGGGCTGGTGCTTTAATATTCATCCTGGATTATGTGGTAATCTTTAGAATGGAAGCCATGCCCTTGGCAATAGAGCATCAAGGTAATTACCTTAGTCACTGATGGCTTGCTAGAGTTCTCCTTACACTGCCTCCTTCTAAGAGAAGTAAATTGTATTTAACTCACTGTAATTTTGTATTTTTTTACTGTATGTAATCATTTCTAACTGGGAAAACTGAGTATCTTCTATATATATAAAAGCCTAGCGACCAGAACGACAGGAACGACCAGTTGCTATGATGTACACTGCGGCGGCCAACCAGCCCATCAGGGCCCCAATTGAACCCCCAACCCCAAGGTCCCTCCCCTGACTGGCCCTGTCCTCCATTGGGAGCGGGGCTAGTTGGCCAACTGTCCAAGTCCCCTCCCCGCACCCTCCCCACCAGCCTGGCCCCAATCGGCCCCCATCAGGGCAGGCAGCTGGATTCCACCCATACATGAATTCATTCACCAGCCTCTAGTAAAAAATAAGGAAAAACAAAATTGTTTTTTTTCTTATTTATTATACTCAAAGAAAGATTTTTATGACTTAGCTATGAAAATTTTTATGCAAATTAATGCTTGTTGGAAACAAAGAGTCCTGATTTTCACTGATTACACACATTAATGCTTAATTACTAAGGAGATATACACTAAACCCTTGCCTTGTAAAACACTGATCCCCAAGGATATGTTTTATTTCTTTTAGAGAGAGCGAGGAAGGGAGAGAAAGAGAGAAACATCAATGTGAGAGAGAAACACCTATCAGTTATTTCCCATATACACCTGAACTGATCAGGAATAGAACCCATGACCTTTTGATGCATGAGATAACACTCTAACCAATTTAGCCAAGGCCCAAGTGTCTAATTCTGTACCTGAATTTTGATGTACTTTATCTTTTATAGGTAGTAGTTACTTCTGAGTAATCAGAACATTTAAAATTAAATGTTAAAAGTAGCATCTATAAATGCTGGAAAATGTTGCCAAGGAAATTTTCCCTGCAATTTTAAAGGTTTCCTTCTAACTGTGAGGAAATGAGTCATATTAGTTGAGAGCAAACTTTTTGACTTAGAGCGGTAGGAGAAATCCATCTTCCAAATATCATTGAAACAGGTTAGAAACTGCTTTCAGTCATTTATTTAAAGGCTTTTGTGTTTTCCTGATTATATATTCTTACTGGGGACTTGTTCATAGAAAAAATTGCTTAGCTATAGATTTTCTTAACTGAAGTATTTTCAAAGTACAATGCTATGCTAGGGAAATTTTTAGGAAACATATTGATAAAAATTGATATCTATTTTAGTGATTTGTTAAGAGTCAATGACTAGTATTTTCAATAATGATTATTTTAAAATCCCCTATTACTAAATTGTGAAAATGCTTAACTCAGGGAATTCTGTTTGAAATGGTTGGGAAAGATTGATATGAAAAACAAAAGACAATTATGGTCCCCAGGTCTCTCCATGCTATCTCAGAGGATAAAATATATTTTTTACAGCTTCATAGTATTTCATGCTATAAATGTATGAAATAAGCCAGTTAGAGAAAGACAAGTATCACATGATCTCACTCATATGTGGAATCTAATGAACAAAATAAACTGATGAACAAAATAGATCCAAAGACATAGAAGCATGGAACAGACTGTCAAATCTCAGAGGGAAGGCTGAGGTGGGTGGCTGGAATGAGAACAACTAAAGAATTTGTATGCATATATGCATAACCCATGGACACAGAAAATAGGGCAGTGAAGGCCTGGGGTGGGGGGTGGGGGTGGGCTATAAGGGGTCAATGGAGAAAAAGGGTGTTATATGTAATTCTTTCAACACTAAAGATTTAAAATAAAATAAAAACAATTAAGGATGATGGAGAATAAGTTAATGAATATTAAAGTTGATAAACTGTCCGTTGCTTGACTCCAGTTTAATGTAGAATTAAGTAAAATCAGAATGTTAATTATGAAATTGATGCAAGATTTTAAAATCCTAGAAACATTACACGTTAATATGTTTGTATATTATGTTTGTATATTTGAAAGCTTTAATTTAGCTGGTGAAAGATCAAGATTGAAAAGAATGATGGACATAAGGATTCATATAACATTTATTTAAAACTATGGGATTTATGTTTTTCAATTTAAATTATTATCAAATGTTCTGGACTTACACATATATTAGAAAATAAATAATTTCTCCCTAAATGTCAAAATATATGACCTGTATAAAGTTAATATATATTTACTGCATCTTCTTACATTCCAGAAAGGAGGTCATCCACTCCAAGTTCTTTGTGGACTATGAAACTGATTGCCAGAGATTAATTGCTTGGAAGAATCAGTAATCAATTGTTAAACTAAATTAGATTCTAAATACATGATTTCCTCATGTTCATACTGCATTGTCTTTAACTACTTCTACTGACTGTAAGACTTTTCCCTTCTCCACATTTAGTTTCATAGTATTGTATACTGCTTATTTTTCATCGCTAATAATATTAAAATCTGAATTTTATTTTAAAATTTTATTTAAAATATTAATTTTATGTAGAATATATAAAATGTAATTAAGTATTATTTCATTTTTATGCCTGTTAGTTTCCTAGAACTGAGTTAGAAGTACGTTACAAATTATTTTGGGGAAAAATGAATGAAGAATCCACCTTTGGGTTTTAACATTTGAATAAATATTTAATACATGGTAATAAGCCTATTACCATGAGCCTATATGAGACTATTCCCTGGATTTTCACTACTTTTGTAGCATGCCCTTGCCAAATTTTAAACCCTGATATCCTCAAAGCTATCGCTGGCAATGTCATATATGTCATGACCCCATATCCCCTGGTTCCCTGGCCATAGTCAAAAATGGGGCTGTAGGTGGTTATCTGAACTCTGCTATGCCAAAGGGGTCCTTCCTTGGGCCTTGTGCAATTAGGATTGAAGAGAATATCAATACTAACTCTTTGTGGTTTGTGAAGCCACAGGGTTTAGAATGTGACAAATTCAGTAACTATGAGCCTTAAAAATGAAGTTAGTCTACCTGCTGTGTGAGAATGAAGTCCAAATTCGGGGCCGGGGGGGAGGGGTGAGGGGAGCAAAGATGGTGAAAGAGTTCTGGAAATGTTACCTAGTTCTAGGCATTCCCTAGTGTCATTTGCATATTGTCTCCCATAGGGCTTCATTATTTAAATTTCTTAGTGTCTCATAAGTCAAAATACTTTCTCTTTTTGCTTGAGTTTATTCTATGTAACTCGCATCTGAGAGAAACTGTCTGGTGATGCTTATTTTAGGGAGGCAATGAGTACCCCATTAGCTGGACTGAAACATTAGCAGTCCTTATTATAAAGGAGAAAAATACTTAATTAAATTAAATACTGAGCACATGGTTTGAACTCCAAGAAACACCTAGCTTTAGGAGACTGAATGAGAAAAATATCAACACATAGGAGTTATTATAGCCCTCAGCAAAGGGTTATAAGATCGAAACATGCCCTGGCTGGTTCAGCTCAGTGGATAGACTGTTGGCTTGCAACCAAAGGGTCCCAGGTTCTGTTTTGGTCAAGAGCACATACCTTGGTTGCATACTCCTTCCCAGCCTGGGCCCTGGTTGCGGGAGGGGGCAGAGTGGAGTGCAGGAGGCAACCAATTCATGTGTTTCTCTTATATCACTGCTTCTCTCTGTCTTTCCTTCTCTCTTCCACTCTCCCTAAAAATCAATGGGAAAAAAAATCCCCTGGCAAAGATTAACAAAACAAAACAAGATTGAAACAACTTACAAAATTATCTGCAAAGTTATACAGAACATTAGCTAAACTATACATATTTCTTTTTCAAATAAACTTTATTGAGATAAAATTTACATGTTATAAACCTTCCCATTTTAAATGTGTATTTCAGTGAGTTTGGACAGATATATACATCAGTATTACAATCAAAATAAAAAAATATTTCCATTATCCCCCCAAATTCTCTCCGTTTTTTCATAGTTAAATTCTCACACCTCCAGCCCCTAGCAAAAAACCTGATCTGCTTTATGTCATTACAAATTAGTTTTTCCTGTCCTAAATATTTCCTCTATTTTTAGAATCATGTGGTGTACATTTTCAGTCCAGCTTCTCTTCTTTTATTTTAAATATATTTATTGATTTTAAAGAAAGGAAGGGAGATGGATAGAGAGATAGAAACACTGATGAAAGCCAAAAATTGAACATTGATCACTTCGATCAGCTGTCTCCTGCATGCCCCCTACTGGGGATCAAGCCCTCATGTGCCCTGACCAGGAATGGAACCCATGACCTTCTCATTCATGGGTAAATGCTCAACCACTGAGCCACACCGGCTGGATGAATCTAGCTTCTTTTTTTTTTTAAGAAAAGTTTTACTAATGTGTTAATATTTCAGCAAAGTTATTGCATTGCAATGCGTGTGAAAGGCAGACAAACATTAATATAGCCTATAAAGTAACAAAGGTGTTTTATATAATTAAAATATTACACAGACCTATGGAATTTATTGAGAAACTAACAGACCCATAAAAGAAATTAAATTTGAAAGAGTAAATCCAGTATTAGCACCTACAATATCTCTGAAACTAATTGTTACTATGTCATTCTCTCCTAATATATTTAACTCTCTCCCAAATATGGTGCTCTCAAATCTCAAAGGTGAATGAAAGTCATAAGAAGCCCAATACTAAAAACATACAGCCAAAAGAACTAGAAATATTGACTCAGACTTGAGAGTTTTAGTTGGAAATCGCTTAACTTACTGTACTTAAACCTATCATAAGATTTCTGTGCAATGAATACTGTATATAAGGAAATTCTGTGAATCATTAGATTTGCCAGTAGGGATAGTTAAAAATCAGCAATATACAGTATTATTCCTATCAATTTTTTTCTCATAAGTTATATTTATAACAAAACTATAATTAAAATATTTATTACACTTGCTTATTACACTTTCAGGAGCATTTATGTGTTTGATGGTTTAGCATCCACTGTATTGTGCTCACTTATTTATATAAGGAACAAGCAACACATACCACAGCTTCCCAACATTCAAGGTAATGCAATGATAACAAAATTCTCCAAAGAAAAATACTGGAAGCTGTATTAAATACTGCTTTATTAGTAATAATTGCTATAATAAAACAAAGAACACATTATTTTTCCAATGAACTTCAGTTTGAGAAACTTAACAACAGAAATAGATCTTTAAGATTTGAGTCATGGCAAAACTGATAGTTCTTTGAAATCTGGGAGATGCATTAGCAACACCACAGACATAGCCTACCCTATACTAAAAACCTGAAGAAAAGCATTTTATTAATTTGGGGGAATGAGACTGAACACTGGCTAAGACATGACTTTGAGGTCTATAGCCACCTGGGAAGCTGGCCCAAGGGATGAAGAGAACCATTGGTATTGGTGGCAGATAAGAAATAATTGCGTTGGGCTGACCACCTGCATATTTCATTAATGGCTCTGAATAAAAAAGTGAAATGCTTCATTGTGTTTTCTCAGAAACTAATGAAAAGATTACAGAGTCCTACAGAATTTGGAGATAAAAAGTGGATGCTGAGTGACTAGCAGTCACTCTAGGTGTGGAATTTTAGAAAGTTAGAACTTGGAGTAAATGGCACCGTGGCTCTGGCAGCAGATACAAAGGAATGACGCTCTGCAGAGGAGGTAGGGGACGCTCCGTGATCAGCCAGTGGAGAGATGAGGTTCCCAGCTGGAGCTGGGATCTTTAATTCCATGGTTTATCTTCCACTGCTCATCCCTCTGTCTTCATAAATGATAATTTCGATAACTCCAAGTCCTCTCTCAATGGGATCTGTTAGGAGGAGGCCTTGGGGAGCATATATCTTCTCATTCTGCTCTTGAATGTATTTGGAGACTTTCCTCAGAACTTTCTCTTAATGAGTTTCCACGCATAAGAAGATGGTGTATGCTGTTAAACAAGCCAAACAACCTTCAAGATATGACTGACCCCCAAGCTTCTCTGCTTCTGCATAAAGGTTATTTAGAGTTCGAACTGTTTCTTCAAACTGCTACCTATCAATCCAGTTCTCCAGCTCCACAGGGAACTTGGTCTGGAACTGACAGCGTGTGCCACTGCTGTAGTCTCGCTGAATGAATACCTTTCTGAACATTGGCGCCTGCTGCGGCCTCATGGTGAGCACAAGACGGGCTGCCTGAGTCCAGCTTCTTTTGTTCAGATTCCTGTTTTTTAATGCATCCATGTTGTTGCTTTTAGCATTAGTTGTTCTTTTTGAAAAATATCACAGATTCTTTATCCATTCACATGTTAATAGGCTGTGGTGTCATTTCTGATTTGGGGTTTTTAGAATAAAATTGCTATAAATATTCTTTTACAAGTATTGTTAGAAAACAGAAGTCTATAAACACGATTTTCCCAACATTCTGTTATGGAAATTTTCAAACACACAGAAAAGTTTAAAACATTTTACAGTGAATTCCCATACAACCATTAACTAGATTCTATTATTAACTTTTCACTACAATTGATTTATCACTGATTTGTCCATTTGCTCTCCTTTATTCATTTATCAATCTATTTTATTGTTTTTATGAATTTCAAAGTAAGTTGCAAATATCAGTAAGTGGTAACATAAATATTTTAGTATGCACGTCAAGCTGAGTTAAATATTTATAGTTTACCTTTTTCTTTTGAGATAATATTTATATAAAGTAAAATGTACAAATATTATGTGTAGTATTCAGTTACCCTTATGGTAACCCAAATCTCTATCAAGATCTAGAATATTACCTTAACCCAAAAACTTCTTTAATTTCCTTTCCCAGTCAATCTCTATCTGTCCCACCAAAAGGCAAACACTTTTCTCTCCCATCACAGAATTATTCTACCAGTTTAAGCAATTTAAATGAGAGGAATCATACATTACAGATATATGAGGCTTATTTGCTCAGCATAATCTATATATATAAAAGCCTAATATGCAAATTGTCCCTGCAGAAGTTCAACCAGGAGACCGATCGCTCACTATGACATGCACTGACAACCAGGGGGTGGTGAGGAATGAAGGAAGGCCCTGGCAGGCAGCCAGAAGCCAGGGAAGTGAGGCCCTGGCCAGCCCTGATCGCCAGCCAGGTTTAGGGACCTTACCCATGCACAAATTTTATACACCGGGTCACTAGTGTTTTGATATTTATCCATGTTGTATGTATCAGTAGTTCATTCCTTTTCATTACTGAATAGTCATAGTACATTTTATGGATATACCACAGCCATATTTCTCCTAAAGGCAAGTGGCCTGTTTCCAGTTTGGACTATTATAAAATACTAGAGGCACAGTGCACAAAATTCGTGCACTGGGGGTGTCCCTCAGCCTGTCTTGCCCCCTCTCACAGTCCAGGAGCCCTCAGGGGATGTCCTACTGATGGCTTAGTCCCGCTCCCCCTCGGGAGCGGGCCTAAGCTGCAGTCTGGCCTCCCTCTGCGGGAGGTGACCAGGCCAATCAGGGGAAAGCACTGCCCCCATCACCCCACTGCTACTGCCAGTGCTGGCCTCAGGCCCTCCTCGGCCCTTGCAGCCACTGCGGCTGCCAGCCTTCCTTGGCCCTTACAGCCACTGTGGCTTTGTCTGGAAGGATGTCCAGAAGGACATCTGAGCAGCGCTCCTGCTGTGGGAGCGCACTGACCACCAGGGGGCAGCTCCTGCATTGAGCGTCTGCCCCCTGGTGATCAGTGAGCATCATAGCAACTGCTTGACCAGTCACTTAGGCTTTTATATATATAGATTGAAATTTCTGATCCAAAGGGTAGGCTCACAAATAGCTCTATAACAAACTTCCAGATCTTTTACAGTGATTGTATCTTTTGACTGACAACAACGTTGAGTCTCCTTGCTTTACTTCCTTATCAACATTTGATGTTGTCCATCCTTTTTGTCATTTGAGTATTTCAAACTTGTACTTTATAAACATTTTTCTTTGTTCATTTTAAGCTCTTTGCATTTCCATGTTAATATTAGAATCAGCTTTTCATAATCTAAAAAAATATATAATTTCTCTTGTGTGTGGATATCAGTGTCCAAATATTTAGAGATTTTTGACACTCATTTTATTTTTTAAAATTTCATTGAGACTTGTTTTATGGCCCAATCTATTTCTTGATGAATGTGTCATGTGCCCTTGAAAACCACATATGTTCTACTGTTATTTGGTCAAGTTGGTTGATAGTGCTGCTCAAATATTCTATAGCCTTACTGATTTTCTATTTATTCTACAAATTGCTGAGAAGAGTGTTAAATATTACAAGTAAAATTATAATTGTGTATATTTCTATTCATCTACTTATCTATATACCACAAGTTTCAATCAGAAAAGCAGAATAGGATTAAGGAGTAAAATCCTTTTGTATGATTAATTGTAAGAAGCAAAATAATATATATATATATATATATAATCTTTGCCTTTGCATATGCTATGAGAGCTTGAAATCCTCAGGACATGCAGTTTAGAAAAGAAATGGGTATAAAGTTGGGGAGATTAGGGACTAATATGGGAAGTCTTCTTAATAAAGTACAATTTTACTGTGAACCCAAAACTGCTCTAAAAAATAAATCACTTTTTTTAAAGCCCCATTCAGAGACTGAGAGTAATGAAGAACAACCAGAGGTACTGAATCTGGAAGGGGATGTAGTTGTGATTTGTGACTTTGAGTTGTTTTCTCTTAGAGCAGGAGTTAAAAGTATTCTAATTTTAATGTTATATATTCAAAATAATATAACTCAGACCTATTCTTTGGAGGGGGTGTAGTTTTTAAATTGTATATCTAAAAAGAAGGGTGCAATGAAAAGCCAAGGGGGTGACTGCAGGAGAGAATTATGGTGTTACCAGTCTAGCAGGACAGGCAGTTCTGGACACTGCATCCAATGCATCCCCAGAGAGCTACAATGTTCTAAAACTGTACATCTCTGGCCAACAGTCACAGTGTGCAAAAGGAATGCTCTCTCTTCTTAAAATCTGGAACCAAAAGAGTTAGCAGATATTGGTCCCTATTCAAAGAGATTCCACCTCCTTATTGCTCACTAGCAGGACCTGCTTCTAATCATAGAGAACTAGGAATGACAAACATTTCAATTGATTGCTTTTATAGGTAGGATATGGGAATGCCACTAAATTCTATCAAAGTAGACCTGATGTGGAGCCCTACAGAAGCTTCTGGAAATAATTTCCTTCCTGATTGAAAGACATGCATGGTAAGAAATGGTCTTTCAGTTGGGTATTGTTGACTGAGAAAAGATACCTGGGGTTGTGTCGGACATCTTCAGATAAAAGCCCATGTCAAACTGTGTAGACAAGCCAACAGAATAAAAGTAGATAAGATAAAAAGCTGAAAATAGTTCACCTATTTATTTTGGGTATCAAATTAACTAATTCTGGAAATCCTTACTTACAATAAAAACTTCAAAAGTGAAGGACTTGAGAGATGTATTTCTCTGCAGAAATTATCTTATGGGCAAACAAATTTATATCAATCTTTAAATGGTAGGTGAAGGTTTAAGATTAAAATGGTGGATTTATTGGCAGGCCTATTACATATTAGGTGAATATAGCCTCTTTGCATTTAGAGAGTGCAAAACTTATAGAACAATATATACAGAGAAGAAAAAAGATAGTTTAAGGAAAATTTATATATTGCATCTTAGCTTTCCTCAACTTCAGCTATTTCTACTTGACCATTTTTTAAACTGGATGAGTTATACAACTTCTCCCCTTTTGTGAATTATTTTATTCTGCTTGAATTTCTGATATTAGCCACCAGAATCCTAGTTAATATTACCAGTATACTTTAGGAAATATCAAAATCTTTAGAAATCTTTCATTGATATTGCATGTGAAGCAATTATGACACATGCATGCAAAGTGAAGTTTGATGAAGTAAAAACACAACTGAAAGAAAAATTGTTGAAAATACATATTCAAGTTTCCCAAATATGTAGTACGGCATATTGTGAATACTAAGAGCTCAGTATATGTCTTTTAAATACATGGGGAAGAGCATAGGGGGAAAATACATATTCCATTTGGAAAGAAACAGATAATAGTACTAGGTAATTTTCTTCAAATCATTTAAAATTAATATGCCCTATGTGTGAAATGTTTGCTTTACATTTAGATTTTTATTTTTGCTTATCTTAACTGAAAATGATTTAACCTGCATGCTGTCATAGTCAGTGACCAGTAAATGACAATATCACACTATTAATAAATTAAGGAGATATTTTGTTTTCTAAAAAATGTTTATATTTTATGCATCATGTGAGAAATGTCAAAAAAACATGGCTACTGAAAGTATTATAGTTTTGAAAGAAATGACGTATAAGTTAAATCAGTACATTTTATTATACTGGACCTCATTTCATATGCTGCCTAGAACACATAAAACAGGATACAAAATATAGTGGTTAATAAACCTGTTTTTCTATTTGATTGCTTCCATAAAAATATTAAACACTGGAATGAGGAGACCCTCTGACAGTCTGCTTTGAAATTCACATTAAATCAGCACTATTATAGCAGTTCCATTACTCTGGAATTATGTCTGAGTTGTGATTTTATAACATCCAGTGGTTGAATTCAGAATAACAGAGGTTACTTTGGTAACTTTTGTTCAGCTCACTTGGATCAGTCAAAATTTAGTTTTAATTCAGAGAGAAAACATATAGATTTTCAGAGTTTGTTATCAGAATTTGTGATCAAAGACAAGTTTACTATATATGTTCAGGCATTTGTGTGTGTGTGTGTGTGTGTGTGTGTGTGTGTGAGAGAGAGAGAGAGAGAGAGAGAGAGAGAGAAATAAAAATAACAAAGAGAAAAGGAAATTTTGGATAATTATTTTTTCTGGACTTATCAATAGTGTCTGGCATCAACTGTAAATTTATTTTAATAATTTTCCACTAGCTGTAATTTTATGATTTTTAATTGTGCTTACAAATAAATTTACACATGCATATAAATTTTAAGTATTAAGTATAGAGGTATATAATATTACACTTAATTCTTTTCCCAACCCCTACTTCTCAGCTTCCTTTATCTTTTCTATAAGAACACCTCTAAGTCTCCTAATCAGCAGAAATCAGAACAAGTCATGTTATGAATCCTAAAATTACTGTTTGGACCTACAAATATGGACATCTTACTTGCTAAATGCATGATTTTGTATAATAAACACCAACATTATTGGGAGAAGCTACAGCAATCAAAATAGATCCTTGCCATTTCTCTTTTCTTGCAATTTATTTGAAAGTTGATTGCAGGCATTGCTTGTATGGTAAAATTCATGCTGTTATTCTAAAGTTACATTATCAGTCACACATTCCATTTCAGCATTTACCCTTCATTTAAGTAATGCCCTTTAACATTACAGTGTGCAATTATACTGTACTAAAAAGTGGTGGAAAAACTCAACAACTGCTAAGAGATATGAAGAGAAGCTTAAAAGGTAATTTTTGTTAAGAATACCTAAAAGCACTAGAGTACTATTTCACTCACTTCCCACAAATGAACAGTATCTTCTGGGATAGAGGAAACACTGAAGGAGGAAAGTACAGGGCACTAAGTAGGATGGCAAAATGGAAACAGAGTTATATATAAATATATTTGTACTGTATTTTGAAAAACTGAAGGCAATTTCCTAAATTAGTGTATTTTTCCAGCCATAAAAAAAATTAAAAGAAGGGACATAAAAGTCAAGCTATATTAATGTAGAATAGTAAGCATATAAAACCATAGTTGTAAAAGGAAAAAATGGCATATCCTAAATTCTCTGGCTTCTAGAATTACTTTCAAAAGTGAAAAGGAATTGTATTTAGAAGACAGATAAGAGAAGGATAGTAGAAGAGCCACCTATTTTTGCAGTTAGATTTTGTTTTTGGATATTATTTAAAGCTGCTATGAACACTCATGCTTGGCTCTTTGTATGAATATATATTTTTATTTCTCTCAAGTAAATACCTAGGAGGATGGTGAGATTATGAAATAGGTGTATGTTTAACATTTTCAGAAACTGGATTCCAAACTGTGTGTAATATTTTATATTCCCACAAGGGTATGAGAGGTCTAGCTCCTCCACCTTCTTGCCAAAGCCTGGCCTGGTCTGTTATGTTACTATTGGCCATTATAATAAGTCTGTTAACACCGCCTTGATAACTCTTAGCTCTCCAACTTTGCTGTTCCTTATCAAAGTTGTTTTTGACTAATCTAGGTCAATTTTATTTTCATATGGGCTTTGGTATCAGCTTGTCAAATTTTATAAATAAGTAGATTGTTATTTTGGTTGGTAATGCATTGAATCAACAGATCAATTTGGGAAGAAATGACATCTTAATAATACTGAGTCTCCATATCCAAGATCAAGGTATATATCTTTATTCACATAGATCATCTTTAAACTTTTCAACAATATTTTACAGTTTTATCATATATGCTTTTTAGAGTAAGTTTTGATGTTTGTATTGTAAAACATTTGTTCATTTAACCTATGTAATTTAATTTATAGGCATAGTTTTACTTATCATCCTTTTACTATGTAGAATATGCAATAAATCACCTTTCCTATTCCTGTAATGATAATTTGTATTTTCCTTATTTTTGTTCTAATATGGACAGAGACTTACCCATTTTATTGCTCTTTATAAAGAACCAGATTTTGGTAGGGTCATTTTATAATTGTATAAAAATAGCTTGTATATATTCTCTCTTGGAGAGTAGGTAGATAATTAAGAAAAAAAGAACTGTGAATGCTGTCTTCTGAGAAGCAATTAATTCAACAAATATTCATTAATATTTACTATTTTTTCATATTTTTGAGCGTTCATTTTGTAGTAGACTATATTCTAAATTCTACTGGATGAATGCATCTCCGATAATTGAGAACTCATAACAAAATCCATAAAATGGTTACCCTTAAAGTATTTTATCTGCGTTATTTTATTAAAATATATGGTAAATTATGTCAACCTCTCTTGGTTGACAAAAATTGTATTTTGTTTAGATCTTTTAGAAGAAACATAGTGCAAGACGTTGTACTATATTCATATAATGTAATGGTTAAATTGAAAATTCATGCACGCATTTTGTGGGAATCATTATTGGCCAGGTTGTATAAGCCTTTGTGTACTCCTTGATAAAAAATGTTAAGAACTTTTAAAGCTGGTTGTCTTTCTTTGTTTTCTTGTAGTTTAGCAAATTGAGAGAGAGGCTTTTTGTGGAATTAAATGAATTGATTTTAGTTTTAGGTAGCTCTCCTGAGTACCAGTGCATCATTCAAACTCTGAGTTCGGATTTTCACTTGACCACATACTATAACCGTGGGTTTAAAGAGCTAAGATATGTTTTTGTGAAGGTTTTTTTTTTATTAATGATTCACTCTCCTTTTCAGTAATCAATCAGTTCAGATTTCTATTTCTTCATGATTTAGATCTGGTAAGTTGTATGTTTCTAGTAATTTACTCATTTCTTCTAGGTTATCCTATTTGTTGCCATACAATTGTTCATAATAGTTGTTACTTTGTCACCTATATTCAGAGATGTTTAATGAAAAGTTTTCTAGGTTTACATCCTTTCATTTTATTAATAATTTAATATAATATTATCTGATAAATAATAGTATATATATGATTTACATTATACATACTAGTATACATGCTACATATGTATATAAACATTATACATATTTATGTAATATTTTTATGTAATATTTTATGCTCAGATGCATATAAATATAGAAATTACAGGGTAAGTTTGATCTTTCAACTTGTTTATTTTACTCAAAGTAATTTTTGCAATTTCTCAAGCCTAGGCTACAAGTTTAAAACTAATAATGTTCTTGCTTTTGTGATCATCAGATGCCCTCCTACCCTTCCTGAAATTTCTTCCTTGGTCTAACTTTTTTTTGTATGGAATATTCCTTTCTGGTTATAATTTTACCTTTCAATCTAGCTCTTATGCAAATACCATTATAGGTATAAGGATAAAACTTTAACTCATTTCCAGTTACATTGTAATACCTACTACCATTATTATACAATCAGAAAATATCGAGAATGTCTACTATGGTTCAGGCATTGTCGTTCTTTACTACTGGAAAATATCGGGGAACAAAACAGTCTCTGCCTTCCTTGTGTCTATATTCAATAAAAATAACATTAAATTACATAATTAGAAATTATGTTAGAAAATAGGTGCTATTAAACTATTTTCTTATTTGATTTCTTATTTGAATCATTGCAAAATCTTTGCTACTCTTGTTAGAGCTTATTGTTTATTATTATTATAAAATACCTTGTTCTGTCCAGGTGGCTCAGTCGGTTGGAGCATTGTCCAGCATACCAAATGGTTGTGGGCTCGATTCCCTGACAGGGAGTATACTGAGGTTGCAGGTTCCACCCCTGGTTGAGGCATATAAGGGAGGCAACCAATCAATGTTTCTCTCTCAGGTTGACAGTTCTAGCTCTCTCTACCTTCCTCTCTCTCTAAAATACAAACAAAAAAAATCAACAAAAACATATCATCAGGTGAGGATTAAAACAAATACTTTGATCTCCCATTTACTGAAATTTGGTTTTATCTGAGTTAAACAATTTGGCATTTATTTCTGGACCTACAAATTGCTTTCTCAAAAGGACTAAAATTCATTGTTTATGTACATATTTATAAGAATACATGTTTGGGGTGTCAAAGCAAATGAGAATATATTCCAGTTCTTCAGTGCAAAGTATTTAATGTCTTTGCCTCAGTTTCTCATCCTTAGAATGGAGATGATGCTGATGCAAGATTATTCTATTTCACAAGATTTTTATGAAGAGTAAATGAAACAATGCATGTTAAGTAGATATTCATTTAGCTTAAGCTTATCACTGTTATTGTTATTCTTAGAGGGGCATTTTTTAGAAGAGTGGAAATGTTACTAGCTTTGAAATGTGATAAATTTGGATCAAAATTCCAGCTCTGATCTGTACTAGTTGCACGACCTTGGGAAAAATATTTAATATCTTAGAATATCACATTTTTTGGAAATATGTAAAAATATTGGCTTTTAAAGAGTATTGACTAAGATAATATATATCTAGTGCCTAGCAGTGCTTGCCACAAAGTACATTTCCAATGATTTCAGTGTTTACTTATCACCCATTCTCAACCTGGAGAAGATGAAAAACATAGAAACAATAGATCTTTCCATCAACAGATGCCTAATAATACTTCTAGTCCAAACCTTTAAACTTTTGAGAAACTACAATATAATATTGATACTTCACTTACACTACTCATATACTATTATGTACTGTAAAAGCCAATTGACTCAGATTTGTTGAAAAATATTTATCTACCACCTATGAAATGTCAAGTCATTAATTAGGCCTCACTTTGACTATAATACTATGTAATTAAAACAAAAATTCAATATAATATTTTAAGTGCTATGATATCAAGATTAACATTATCAGTGGCATTATCATAGAAATAGATAACATAGCATATTATGGAGTACAGACAATTTTGGGATGACCTAGACATGGAACTTGAAAAAAAAAAAAAAGAATAAAAGTAATATATTTGGCCCAGCTGGCATGGCTCAGTGGTTGAGCACTGACCTATGAAGCAGGAGGTCACTGTTTGATTCCTGGTCAGGGCACATGGCCAGGTTTCAGGCTTGATCCCCAGTAGGGGGCATGCAGGAGGCAGCCTATCAATGGTTCTCTCTTATCATTGATGTTTCTATCTCTCCTTCTCATGTCTCTATGAAGTCAATAAAAATAAATTAAAAATTAATATATTTGGAAAGGGGGTACAGGCTTGGAATGGGCCAATATATGGAACATAGAGCATCCTGACTGTGCAGGAAAATATAAGAAGCTCTACATTCATAGACATTAAAAGTATGGAGAAAAAAGGGATAGCTTTTGAGATGTAGACCAGGGACTTAGGTCTCATACTAATAAACTCTGAAAGTAGCTTTAAGGTCCCTTTGAGAAAACAAAAAGTCGATAAATTTAAGGGTTGCAGATAGACTATCCACCGCCCTTGCTTCTTCCCCACTCTTTTTTCAAAATGTTTTTTCTTTAAGAGCTTTATATTTAAAGTTTTCTTAAAATTCACTCATTCATTTAATTAACAAATATTTATTGTTTATCATTTACCAGCCACTGTTCTAAACTCTGGGGAATTCAACAATGATCAAAACAGAGAAAAATCTCTGTCTTCATGGAGCTTATACTCTGAGGAGAGGAAGACTGTTGTTAATAGAGAGAAATAAGTAAACTATCAAGAATTAAACAAGGTGATTAGAACTAAGATAAGCAATTAAGTGATAGAAAAGTTAGTAAATGTGTGCGCGGTATTCAAATTTAGAAAGGGTGGTCAGGAAGGCATAATTAAGAAAGCGATATTTATAGAAAAATATAAAAGAGGTTAACATAAAACATTCTCTGCTTAAACTAACATTAAAAACACTATTTTATATTAAATGGTCCTAATGCATTATTTTAGAAGATAAATATGACTGAACCTTAGTTAAAACAGATTAGTTTGGCTGCAGCATGTAAAAGAGATTTAAGCTAGGCAAGATTCTAGGTAACAGAAGCCATTCATAGGTTGTGGAGAAAGTTCAGATAGAGAAGTAATGGCAGAAATCACAGGGATGGGAAAAGAACAGTGGCAAGAAAGGCAAGGCAAATACATAAATAATAATGAAATAAAATTGATGCAAATTTGTTATAAAATGTATGTAGAGGATGAGAAAGCATGTAAAGGTAACTCCAACATTCCTCGAAAGACATTATAAGGTGCATATTTTAGCAAAGAAAGCCATGAAGAGAATATAACAAAACTGTTAACTTTGTGAAAGTTTGGCTCACCAACTGACTAGTTCAGTAATCTATCCTTTGTATCTGACATCACACATGCCATTAGAAATTCAGTAAATATTTGTTCAATCAATGAATAAATAGTGTTAAATGTGAAGTGATTCTGAATTCAAAGAATTAGATAAGTGGGATTCTAAAAAATATTTCCAAAAGTGAATGTATGGATTGATGTCATTAAAATCAAGGTAGTAATTAAAACCAAGAAAGTGAACACAGTTGCAAAGGCAGGCATGTTTATAGAAACCAGTAGATTTAGATTGCTGGAACTCAGGAATACATGACTTAATGTGGTAGGGAAAGAAAAACACAAATAACACCCTTTATTTCCTTCATCTAGACTTTCTGACATTATGGTCCATCACCTTTAGAAACTTTAGCATGCCTTTAAAAGAAAAGATTCATGACTACAATATCACAATCAAAATCAAGATATTAACATTGACACACTAAAATTATAATCCACAGATTCCATTCAGAAAAAAAACCTATTGTTCTAATAATGTCATTTATTGCACAGATTCCAGTCCAAGATGGTACATTATATATGTTTGTCATGTCTCTTTAGTCTCCTTCAATAGGATGACTTGCTTCATTTTCCCTTGACTTTCATATTCTTGGCATTTTTGAAGATTACATGCCAATTATTTTAGAGAAAGTTTCTAAGTTTTGGGTTGTCTTTTTTTCCTCAAAATTAGTTCTATTGGCCAGGTATCCTTGAAAACAGCAGCTTTAAAAATATTCTTATTGATGTAAAATTCATATAACATAAAATAACATATTTTAAAATAAACAATATTTGTCTGCCCCTTGTTCCTTTGGGGCTGCTGTTATACATAGGCTGGCGTACTTAATGGTTTCCCACAGGTCCTGTGGTTGTCTACTTTTCTTCTTATATTCAATGGTCTGATCTTCACGTTTACTGATTTATTTTTTATGCCTGCTTAAGTCTGTTGAAACTTTCTAGTAAATTTTTTATTTCGATTATTGTACTTTTCAGCTACTGAATTTCTATTTTGTTCTTTCTCATAATTTATACCTATTTATTGGTATTCTTATTTTATTCATAAATTATTTTCCTAATTTCCTTTAGTACTTTGTCCATAGTTTCTTTTAGTTTTTTTTGCAAAGTTTGTATTCTTTGTCACTCCGATAGGAAATATTCTTATCATATACTTATCTTTATTTTTTATGTTTAATGTTTACCAGCATATATTAAACTCTAGATTTTAAATAGAAATTTAATTCTGATCCTATTTCTTTTTGCACAAATGTCTGTGTTTTCCATTAATGAAATATCACTTGCCTTTTTGACACCAGGGATTCCTTCATATTTGTTATGCTTTCTATAATCAATTACTTGTTTTATTTCTTTTTATTGTTATTTAGGTTTAATATTTTGGTATAAAACCCCTAGTTGTGACTCACTTCCACAATGATATACACTGTTGGAAATGGGTGAGTACCAATTCTAGTCACCTACAAACAGTCAGGCCCTATAGAGTGGGGTACTGACACGACCTTGTGACCATTAGTATTACACCAAGATAATTCTCTAATAATATTCACTTTTAAAATGTTAACATAAATCTTCTCTGGAAAATATAAGTTTGAATGATGATGCATTTGTACATAACTGATTATGGGAATAGAATGAATAAATATCCCATAAGGCAATGCACATATATTTGGGGATTTCTGGTTAGCATTTCTTTTCTATGTTAATGAAAGTTGATGGTTCATCCATATTTTCCTGATATAACAGATTAATATAGTAAAAGTGTTTTAAACTTTAATTCTGAATGAAATTGGTCAAATTAGAAAAGAATTAAATTTAGTTAATTTAATTGACCACAGCCAATCATAAACATTACCTCAACCATGTAGTCATGAATAAAATACCCTGGAGAAATTAGTTCAAGTAATGATGCTTGTTATTTTCTACATGCTATTGCTTGCTTCAACATACACCTGGCTTGAGTAACCACATAATAGAAGAATTCAATTTAGAGACTTAAATTCTAAATTATGTGTTGAGCTAATCAGACCAGACTCCTCATTCAATGGAAATGATAAATGAAGTTACAATTTTATTACAGAAGGACATTTTGGATTCATTGGATTGAGAAAAGTTTTCACTAAATTTTTAATTCAAATTTCTCATTTTTACATCATTTATACTTTATCCACGTAACCACAACTCTGTGGTTTTCTTAAAATCTTCTGAAAAGTATGACAATACTTCCTTTAGTCTGCAAGTGTAACCATGCTTTATAATTCTATTCTCTGCTGTTTCTTTGTGACAGTTGCCAGACAACTGATAGCTGGCCCATTTG
The DNA here is from genome assembly GCF_000412655.1 of Myotis brandtii. NCBI lineage: Eukaryota > Metazoa > Chordata > Mammalia > Chiroptera > Vespertilionidae > Myotis > Myotis brandtii. The sequence goes on from NW_005367989.1 coordinate 3,962,393, forward strand.
GCTTACACACCAAGACTTGCTCCTCTGTCCTTTGCTACACTGCATGAAGATATTTTATTGACATCTAACTATAGCGGCCCTAGGTCTCTGGACTACAAATAAGAATTACTCTGGGAGAGGTCTGGAATTTATTCCATTATATACTGGAATGGGGCCAAAGGCTGACTACTTGCTTTTGAAGCTAGTGACAGATTTAAAATCTGTTTTTTCAAGAAGCCAAGAGATTTGAAACATTGTTGAGGGTGTTTCTGGACAAGACTGACCTTTAAATTGGTAGACTGAGTAAAGAAGAATGCCCTCCCTAGTATTTGTGTGCCTCAGCCAATCAGTTGAAGCTTGAATAGAGAAAAGTCTGATCATCCCACATTCAAGAGAGGATTTCTTATATCCAACTGCTTTGCAGCTGAGACATTGGCCTTTTCCTCACTTGGGACCTAAGCATCGGCTCTTCCTGGGTCTCCAGCCTGCCAGCTTTTGGATTGTAATTTACACCATCCGCTCTTCTGTGTTTCAAGCCTGCAACCTTCATTTGGCAATCCTGGGACTTGTGTGTGTGTGTATATATATATCTCTATGCCTATAACTATATCTATATATGCATATATAGCCTCTTGGTTCTGTTTCAATGAAGAACCCTGACTAATGCAACTATAATTTTTAATTTATTTTGTATTTTTATTATTCAAAGTTTTATTTTAATTACTATTCTGATTTGGGGGAATAGTCTATATTTTTAAATTAACAAGAGCTGGTTCTTTGAAAAGATAAACAAGATTGATGAACCATTAACAAGACTCACTAAGAAAAAAAAAAAGTGGACCCAAATAATAAAATCTGAAATAAAAAGGACAAGTAATAACTGACATCACTGAAATACAAAGGATTGTAAGACAATATTATAAACAATTATATGCCAACAAATTGAAAAACCTGGGCAAAATGGATAACTTCCTAGAAACATACAATCTTCAAAAACTAAATCAGGAAGAATCAGAAAACCTGAATAGACTGATTACAACTAATGAAATTGAAACAGTAATTTAGCCCTAACCGGTTTGGCTCAGTGGATGGAGCTTCAGCCTGCGGACTGAAGGGTCCCAGGTTCGATTCTGGTCAAGGGCATGTACCTTGGTTGCGGGCACATCCCCAGTGGGGGGCGTGCAGGAGGCAGCTGATCGATGTTTCTCTCTCATCGATGTTTCTACCTCTCTATCCCTCTCCCTTCCTCTCTGTAAAAAATCAATAAAATATATTTTTTAAAAAGAAACAGTAATTTAAAACAACAACAAACAAAAATCCCTAGCAAACAAAAGTCCTAGACCAGTTGGCTTCACAGGAAAATTTTACCAAAAATTCAAAGAAATAACACCTACCTTATTAAACTATTCCAAAAAAATTCAAAAGGAAGGAAGACTTTCAAACTCTTTTTACAAAGCCAACATTATCTTAATTCCAGAGTCAGGTTACAAAGAAAGAAAATTAAAGGCAGAACTCCTGATAAACATATATGACAAAATCCTTAACAAAATATTAGCAAACCAGGTCCAGCAATACCTTAAAAAGATCATAGACCAGGATCAAGTTGGATTTATTCCAGGGATGTAAGGTTGGTAAAATATTCATAAATCAATAATGTGATACATCACATAAAAAATAAAGATAAAATTACATTATGATATCAATAGATACAGAAAAAGCATTTGACAAAATCCAGCACCCATTTATGATGAAAACTCTCACTAAAATAAGAATAGAGGGATCATAGCTCAACATAATAAAGGCCATATATGACAAACCTATAGCCAGCATCATACTCAATGGGCAAAAACTAAAGCATTTCCCATAATATTAGGAATGAGACAGGGATGTCCACTTTCATCACTTTATTCAACATAGTACTGGAAGTCCTAGCCACAGCAATCAAACAGAAGAAGAAATAGGTTAGCAAAGGGGGGTTGGAGGGCACCTGCAATATTGTCAGCAATAAAAAATTAAATAAATAAAAGAAGGCATCCAAATTGGAAAGGAGGAAATAAAACTGTCATTATTTACAGATGACATGATATGGTACATAGAAAAAACGTAGGACTCCACTAAAAAACTACTAGATCTAATAAGTGAATCAAGCGAAGTAGCAGAATATAAAATTAATTTTCAGAAATCAGTGGTATTTTTATATACCAATACTGAACTATCAGAAAGAGAAACTAAGGAAACAATTCTATTATTACTAGAGACCCAATGCACAAAATTTGTGCAAGAGTAGGCTTTCCTTCTCCTGGCTGCCGGCACCGGCTTCCCTCTGGCACCCAGGACCCGGGTATCCCTCCAGCTGCTGGCAGGCACCCAGGACCCAAGCTTCCCTCTGGCCCTGGCTTCCTCAAGAAGAACATCCGGAATGACATCTGGTCTAATTAGCATATTACTCTTTTATTATTATAGATTGCAACCAACAATAAGGTACCTAGGAATAAATTCAACCAAGGAGGTAAATGACCTATATTCAGAAAACTATAGGACATTAAAGAAAGAATTAAGGAAGATACAAATAACTGGAAGCATATACCATGTTCATGGACTGGGAGTATTCACATCATTAGAAATGCCAGACTACCTAAAGCAATCTATAGATTCAATATAATTCCTGTTAAAATACCTATGGCATATTTCATAGATCTAGAACAAATATTCCAAAAATTTATAAGAAACCAGAAAATACCCAACTTGAAAAAGAAGAACAAAGTTGAAGGTATCATAATGCTGTGACTCAAACTATACCACAAGGCCTTTGTAAAACAGCCTGGCATAAGGACAGGCATATAGATCAATGGAACAGAACAGAGAGCCGAGAAATCAATCCATACCTTTAAGGTCAATTAATATTTGACAAAGGAGGCAAGAGAATACAATGGAGTAAAAACAGTCTCTTCAATAAATGGTGTTGGGAAAATTGGATAAGTACATGCAAAAAAATGTAACTAGACCACCAACTTATACCATACACAAGAATAAACTCAACATGAATAAAATACTTAAATGTGAGCTGTGAAGCCACAAAAATCCTAGAAAAAAATAGGCAGTAAATTTTCAGATATCTCTTATAGCAATATTTTTTTGCTGATATATCTCCTAGGGCAAGAGAAAGAAAGGAAATAAAAACAAAAACAAATGGGACTACATCAAACTAAAAAGTTTCTACACAGCAAAAGAAACCATCAAGAAAATGAAAAGGGAACCTATTGTATTAGAGAACACTGCCAATGATACATCTGATAAGGGGTTAATTATATATATATCTCCTATCGAATAAAGTGGGAATATGCCAATTGACCCTCACACCGTTGCAAAGATGGTGGCACCCACAGTCACAAGATGGCTAGCAGGGGAGGGCAGTTAGGGGTGACCGGGCTGGCAAGGGAGGACAGTTGGGGGCGACCAGGCTGGCAGGGGAGCCGTTAGGCATTGATCAGGCTGGCAGGGGAGTGGTTAGGGGGTGATAAGGCTGGCAGGCAGAAGCAGTTAGGGGCAATCAGGCAGGCAGGCAGGCGAGTGGTTCGGAGCCAGCAGTCCCGGATTGTAAGAGGGATGTCCAACTGCTGGTTTAGGCCCAATCCCTGTGGGGGCAGTCAGACATCCCCCAAGGGGTCCCAGATTGGAGAGGGTGCAGGCTGGGCTGAGGGACACCCCCCAATGCACAAATTTCATGCACCAGGCCTCTAGTTGTGTGTGTGTGTGTGTGTGTGTGTGTGTGTGTATATACACAACACCAGGAAGACAAACAATCCAGTTTTAAAAAATGAGCAAAGGACCTGAAGACACTACTCCAAAGAGGACATACAGATGGCCAATAGACATATGAAAAAATGCTCAAAGTAACTAATCATCAGAGAGATGCAAATTAAAACCACAATGAGGTGTCGCCTCGCAACTTCAAGAATGGCTACCATCAATAAATCAAAACCAATGCTGGTGAGGATGTGGAGAAAAAGGAACCCTAGTGCACTGTTGTTGGAAGGCAACTGGTGCAACCAATGTGGAAAACAGTATGGAGTTTCCTCAAATAATTAAAAATGGAACTGCCTTTTGACCCATTGATCCCACTTCTGGGAATATATCCGAAGAATTCCCAAACACCAATTCAAAATAATATGTGCACCCCTATGTTCATAGCAGATCTGGAAACAGCCATGTGCCCATCAGCAGATGAATGGATAAAAAAGCTGTGGTATATTTATGTCATGGAATACTAAGCAGCAGTAAAAAAGAAGAAAATCTTTCCCTTTACAACAGCATGGACAAACCTGGATATTATTCTAAGTGAAATTAGCCAGTCAGAGAAAGACAAATACCATATGCTCTCACTTATATGTGAAATCTAATGAATAAAATAAACAGAGGCATGGATACATGGAACAAAGTGACAGCTGTTAGAGAGGAGGTGCAGGAGGAACTGGATGAAAGAAGGTGAAGGGATTAGTCAAAGAACATATCTGCATAACCTATGGACACAGTCAACAGTATGGGGATGGCCAAAGGGAAGGATTGGTGGGGGTTGGGTGGAGGAGAAGGCGAATGGGGATATCTGTAATAATATCAACAATAAAAAAAACCCCAAAAAACTAATTTCTGTAAGATATCATGATACATAAAACTTTTTTCTGTTAGGCTGTATTATGAAATGTGAAGTCAAATTTGATATATTTTGGCCATCTGCATAACCTATGAACACAGTCAACAGTATGGGGATGGCCAAAGGGAAGGACTGGTGGGGATTGGGTGGAGGAGAAGGGCGAATGGGGATATCTGTAATAATTTCAACAATAAAAAAACCCCAAAAAACTAATTTCAGTAAGATATCATGATACATAAAACTTTTTTCTGTTAGGCTGTATTATGAAATGTGAAGTCAAATTTGATATATTTTGGCCATTGTGATCTATATTAATGCTATCTTCCAAACCACCGGATATAATGGTTAACTGTTTTAACTTAAATAATAAACCCTTTGTTTATCCAGATATTAAAAAAGTAGAAAAATTATTCCTATAGCATAGAAAGGAGTATAAAAATACACTCATAGGAAACCACTTTGTAAATTTCATCCTTATCTAACCTTTAGCCCTAAATGGTGTTAACTTTAATAAATATTTGATGACATGACTTAATGTGTGACTTATGTATTCATATACCAGGCTATATAATTTTATTTCAAAATAAATCATGATATGAACAAGCAAACAAATTATAAAAACAGAACACCCTACAATGAACTAAGAGCATACATGTAACTGGCTCCCATACATTTTCCTCTGACTTAGTTGGCAAATATGACAGTAAGGAGTTATAAATGCTGTACATAGTCATCATTATATAATAACAAAAAGTATATAAATTTGAGCCCTAACCGGTTTGGCTCAGTGGATAGAGCGTCGGCCTGCGGACTCAGGGGTCCCAGGGTCGATTCTGGTCAAAGGCATGTACCTTGGTTGTGGGCACATCCCCAGTAGGGGATGTGCAGGAGGCAGCTGATCAATGTTTCTCTCTCATCGATGTTTCTAACTCTCTGTCCCTCTCCCTTCCTCTCTGCAAAAAATCAATAAAATATATTTTTTTAAAAGTGTATAAATTTGATATAAATTTCTGTGAAACTGCTAATAACTACTAGAGGCATATTATGGGCCAAGCATTACGCTAAGAACTTTGTTACAGGCCAACCGGCGTGGCTCAGTGGTTGAGCATCGACCTATGAACCAGAAGGTCACGGTTTTATTCCCAGTCAGTGCACATGCCTGGTTGTAGGCTTGGTCCCCAGTGTAAGGCGTCCAGCAGGCAGCCAATCAATGACTCTCTCTCTCTATTTTTTTTAAAAAACAGAAAACACTTTGTTACAGGAAATCAGAGATGGCTCCTTTAACTGCACCAGATGGCTGATCTTTTGTAATGACTACAGACTAGAACTTTAGAACACCAGGGAGAGACTGGTCAAAGAGTTTCAGCAAATATTTTACTCTCTAACAAGCAATTCTCAACTAATACGGTGATATTCCCTGGACTTCTTTTTTTTTTTTTAAATATATTTTTATTGATTTTTTACAGAGAGGAAGGGAGAGAGATAGAGAGTTAGAAACATCGATGAGAGAGAAACATCGATCAGCTGCCTCCTGCACATCTACTGGGGATGTGCCCGCAACCCAGGTACATGCCCTTGACCGGAATCGAACCTGGGACCTTTCAGTCCGCAGGCCGACGCTCTATCCACTGAGCCAAACCGGTTTCGGCTTCCCTGGACTTCTTATGGTCCAGTGTCTGCAGGTGAGAGGCTTTACTTAACACGGGCCCCAGTCCAGGATGGTCCTGTGTCTGAAGGTGAGAGGCTTTACTTAACACGGGCCCCAGTCCAGGACTGGTGACAGGTTTCTGGCACTTTCATTCTCAATCAGTGATTCTCAGCTCTGATTGAAATGAAGAACCACCTCAGCAGCATTTTTGTTTTTCATGTAATCCTCTCCTGAGGATATGTTTTTATTGATTTGAGAGAGAAAAACTTCATTGGTTGCTTCCTTACACACCCCACCTGGGGTCGAACTTGCAACCGAGGTACATGTCCTGACATAGAATCAAACCCACAACCTTTTGTGTACAGGACAACAATGCTCCAAACAACTGAGCTACCTGGTCAGGGCCACCTGGACAACGTTTTAACAAGACTCATGCTCAGGCCCCTCCCCAGAATGTCTACTTAAACTTTATGGTGTTTGCCATGGCACACATGGAGTATCCCATAATACAGTAATGTGCAGGCAGAGCCCAGAACTACTGGCTTATGGGGAGCAGTGAGACGTTTTTTAAACTTTCTCCTTGACAGACAAGGCAGGGATAGTAGCTGGTGTTCAGGTCTTTCCTCAAGCTGCCCCGGGCTTATTCCCAATAGATTTTGTTTAAGCAAAGACATACTGTATTATTTCTCACCCTGTTGATGTTCTCTGACCTTAAATGCAAGAGCAAGCCTCTTCCTAAAGAGGGGAGATATAGATTCAAAAGGATAAACCAGCAAAATGCTTATACACAAGACACTTTAAGCAGAGAATTTGCATTTGTTATTCATTCTCCCTCAAGTGTAAATATAGCTCTTGCTTTAAATAAGGAATGATAAAAATCACAGTATGCATTGACATTTGGCATATTTTGTTTAGGATCAAGTGTATTACTATTCATGTAGCTGACAAGAAAAAAAAAGTTCACTACAGGGCAGGTGATTGTCACTTAGGACCATATAAAATTTTCCTAAGGATCTGTGAACAAAAAGGGGCTGTGCAATAAACCCAACAGGCTCAGGTGGACCACATGGCAGCCTTGACAGGCTCAGTGTACAAAAGTAACCACGTGGGATAGTCTGATCACATAACTGGGCAGGGCATGGCAGGTAGTCATGTCCCAGGCATATAGCTTCTGTAGCAAAGGTCAATCTATACCTTCAGTGAGTTCTTTCCTTTATTCTTTATTGTGCATTTAGGACAACACACCTTTAAAACGTCAGAGTAGCTTCCTTTTTCAGACCCCTCGAAGGCATGATGGCAGGCACCAGAGCACAAGCCCACCAGAGCAGGAGACCACAGAACCCCTCATTATGATTTTGTTCCCCGGCACCATCACTATGTACTGAAAATGTTAATCATGAACTATCCTGTATCCAGCAATGTAAACAAAAAAAAAGTGCCTCTCCATTTTGTCTTTTATTCAATTCTAGACATTTGCCCACTTTGCTTTATCCACCCTCCTTAATCTAACACTAATGTATTTCATACAAATTCCTTATGTCTTATCCTTTTATTCTAATGTATAACATAAGCTGCAAAAACTGCAATTCTCCAAGTAGTGAGATCTTGCTCCCTTGCATAGGTCATCAGCTTGACTCAAAGAAACTAAAAAATTCTCTACAAGTTTCGCTGCTTCCTTATGCAGACAGATCAGTGGGATACACAAACAAGAGGAACTTGACTGGGTACTGAAATCCCGTTCAAGCTTCATTCATCAGGTCCTGTGTCCTGGCACAGGATTAGGTCAGCCTTTTCCTAATTGGCCTGCCAAGATTGAGGGGGAAGATGGTTAGCCTTTTATTCCTAACTGTGCAGAATAATATACAGGTTAAGAAAACTTACTAACAGTAATTTCCTTATCATTTACAAACCTCATTACCTTAAACTAAATAGCCTTCCTGTGCCTCAGTTTCCTCATTTCTAAAATGAGAATAATAAATACTTAATTGTGTGGTTATGAGGACTGAATAATTTATTCTTTTTAAAGTGCTTAGAATAGGCTCTGTCAAAGAGTTAGTGAAATGTAGGGCTTGTTCAATAAATTAAATGAGTATCTCTAGGCAGTTCTCAAGAGAAAACTATTAGAGTTCTCCAAGTAGCAGTAGTTAGAATTTGCCAAACTGTTTTCCATCTCTATTTAATTTGATTGTCACAACTGCATATGGTAGGTTTTCCCTGCTTTGGAGGATGGAGAAACTAAACCTAGAGAAATTAATTACACAAATTATATACTTAATAATTTGCAGAATTGGCAACTATTTACAGCCCAGATTTAATTTACAGACTGTGCTGTTATCCACGAAATAAGTAACTTTATGAATTCATATATAACAAAGCAGAATGGATGACAAATGACATAAAATCTTTATTAAAATAGATATTTCTTCATCAATCTGGCTATAAAATACAATTACTCTTACTTCTAAGACTTCCTATATTCTTTCTCTCCCTCTTTCTCTCTTTTCATTTCTTAGCACACATTACTATATGATTTATTTATATTTATTTTCTGGATTCCTATTAGATTATAAACTCTATGAGGTAGAAATATGGGGTCCATATTTTTCACTGCTAATAGTAGGTAATCAACAAATATTGACTGAAAAAATAAATGTATGAACCCTCTTTTACTTTAGCAAAGATGACTTTTTTGAGAAACCATGAAAATATTTACTATTAAATAGAGCTCAAAGGGTAGGTAAATGAGCCCTTAAAATGACATGACACTTCCAGTTGTCTCATGTCATTCTAAATCGTTAGAAAATTGTAAAGTAAAATCAGTTACTAAATCATTAGAAGATTGTAAAGTAAATTCAGTTACTATTTGAAAAACTTCACAAAATTATGATAGTTGTAACACAGTTGACCCTTGAAGAACATGGGACAGGGGTACCGCCCCCTCACATTCAAAAACCTGCATGTAATTCCAGTTGGTCCTTCTTCTCTGTGGATTCCTAACTGTGTATTGAAAAAAAATATTTGACTCCTGAACAACAGGTCTTTGAACTGCCTGGGTAAGTGGACCCAACAGTTCAAAGCTCTGTGGTTCAAGGGTCAACTGTCCTTGTATATTACTTTTTATGTGCTGGTGATCATTCTAAATACTTTATATTTATTAAATCATTTAATCCTCACTTCAACCTTATGATATGAATACTAAAGTATTTACCACTTTACTGATAGGAAACTAGGGCACAGAAGATAATTTATTTGCCCAAACTCGGGTTACTAAGAAGTAGTTCAAGCCCATGGAGTTTGGCCCCTGAATCCATACTCTTCATCACTACCCTGTTCTGCATATTGTAGTGCTCTAAGAAAAGGACATATGTGTAGACTATTAGACAAAGTCTCAAGGATTTTTCTTTTTAATTTTTAGAAGCCTGACTTATTTTTTTATTCAGGAAGAAAGCCAATTCACTTCAGTATAAGCACTCTTAAGTGGAGTTAATCATCCCCATCATATATGAGCTTTGAATCTTATCAAGCAATATAAAAGTACTTGGGTAAGTTTCTGTAATTCTTTAGCAAATAGTAAGAAGAGGTTGACTTCTATGACTCTAATTTTTAGAGCAAGTGTTAATTTATTGTTTTGTCTACAATACCATTGCACAGTTGCTTGCTCTGTCTTCTTTATGAAAACCTGAGTTACATTCACAGGTCTCCTTAGAATAATTTAGTAGCAAAGAACACTGTCATGCATCTAATAAATTAATCTTTTGGACAGGTGGTTTGTGATCATTAATATAAATATTGGCACATACTGCCCAATTACATAAGTTTTAGTTTGTTAGTTCCTATAATATTGAGGGCTTGTCTTGCTTTTGTTTGAGAGATTAATAGTCTACACCTACCGTGTTGTCCTGATGATAGTCAAAACTTGTTAACCTGGGTAACCTGACTTTTTGTCTACCTAATATTGTTCAATATATATAATAAACATTTCATCCTGCACTTTCTGCCCTGTGATATTATATAAAATTGCATTTAACCTCCACTTCCAACATTTATGCAAGTCCAAATCCTTTCCAATGATTTCAGCAGCAACTAGGGGGCTGGTGGTATCTAACATCCCCCTGGACTTGCTTGCCTCTGCACTTCATTGATCCAAACACAAAGTTCCATGCTTTCAAAATAAACAAAACCATTATTTATGTGAATTCCTAAAAGTATAATAGACTATACCAATCAATTGAGATTGAAAGTAAAGGCTTACATCCTATATGCCACAACCAAGAATTAATTATTATTGTTTTGCAAGATCCTTTCTGCTACTCTACCCATTCCATCACTTACTGCATGAATTTAATTTAAAATGAACCAAACCAAACAGAAAGGTTGTACTGCTTACAAGTATATACTATATACAACATCTATAAACACTGGATAAAGTTACTTACTTTCCTCCATTACTGCATGAATTTAATTTAAAATGAGCCAAACCCAACAGAAAGGTTATACTGCTTACAAGGATATACTATATACAACATCTATAAACACTGGATAAAGTTAAAAAAAAAACACAACCCAACAACCTCTAAATGTTCACAGGCAGTGATAACAAACAAAAGCAGGAAGAAACTGAGCTCTGCTCAGCCAGGAGCTGGGCTCACAGCTGGCTAGCGCAGCAGCGGTGGCAGGAGCCTCTCCCGCCTCTGTGGCAGCGCTGAGGAGCAGTGAGCCAAGAGATAAGGAGCAGCGAGCAGATGGGTGGTAAGGAGCGAGAGGGATCCCAGACTCCGAGAGGGCACAGGCCAGGCTGAGGGACCCTCCCCGACCCCCCACCCTCCCAGTGCACAAATTTCGTGCATGGGGTCTCTAGTAAGTAATAATAAAGCCTAGTAAGTTCTTTGGCATCAGACTTGACAACTTTTTTAATTTGACACCAAAAGCAAAGGCAACAAATGCAAAAATAGACAAGTGATACTACATCAAACTAAAAAGCTTCTTCACAGCAAAGAAACCATCAACAATTTGATACAGCAACATATCAAATGGGAGAAATATTTGCAAATCACATGTCTGATAAGAGGTTATATCAAAAAAATATATAGAATTCATAAGTCAATAATAAAAACCAATCTGATTTAAAAATTGGCAGAGGATCTTAATGGATATTTCTTTAAAAATTACAGAGATATCTAACAAGTACATGAAAGATGCTCAATATCACTAATCATCAGTGAAATGGAAATCAGAACCACAATAAGATATCACCTTATATTTCTTAGAAGGGCTGTTATGAAAAATAAAAAAATAAGTGTTGTCAGGGATGTGGAGGAAAAGGAACCTTGTACACTTTTCATGGGAATGTAAATTGGTACAGCCACTAAAGAAAATAATAAGTTCCCTATAGGATTAAAGGCATAACTAGCATATGATTCAGTAATTTCACTTCTAGGTGTTTATCCAAAGAAAATAAAAACACTGACTCAAAAAGATATATACACCCCAATGTCCACTGAAGCACTTCCTGCAGTAGCTAAACTGTGATAACACCCTAAATGTCCACCGATGAATGAATGAAGTAAATATATATATATATGAATATTGTTCAGATATTAAAATTAAAGTAATTTTGACATTTGTGACAACATGGATGGACCTTGAGGGCATATGCTAAGAAACAATTCAAGAAAAACAAATACACTATGATTTGACCTATACCTATAGTCTAAAATAAAATAGATACAAAGAACAGATTGGTGGTTGCCCAGACACAGGAGTTTGGGAGTGGGTGAAATGGATGAAAGGGCTCAAATCGTACAAACTTCTAGCTTCAAAATAAATGTCATGGGGATGTGGTGCACTGTATGGTACATGGCATATTTGAAAGTTGCTAAGGAATCAGATCTTAAAAGTTCTCATCAAGAAAAATATTTTGTAACTATGTGTGGTTGTGGATGTTAACCTGACTTATTGTGATGGTCATTTCACAATATATATGAATATATAGTCATTGTGCTGTACATTCAAATCTAATATAATGTTATTTGTCAATTATGCCTTAATATAAAAGGACAATAGCTGAAAACAGAAAAATAAATCTACTTGAAATGACCTAGTTCGCACCATAGTTGGATTTTGTTTTGGATTTGGTGACTATTAAATGATTCATGATTATATTTCATAAATGGGCAATCATTGCTTCACCTTTACCTTGGTGAGTCCAGGCATCATATATGTTTCATTTTAAATTTGTAGAGGAAAGATGGCTCTGTATGGTTGACATTGTACATACCCCCCACCTTCCTTACTATTATTAGATTCTGGTACTATTTATGCATTTTCCCATAGGCAAGTGCTAGATGGTTACTTTTTTTTTTTCATTTTTAGAGAACACTGTGACCTGTGAGTAGTTGCCCTCCAAGAATGAATAATTAGGACACTGATTCAACTGATTACTATGTGACCCTATTTCATTTTTTTATATAAAAAAATGTGTTACATAGCTCTTCTGTATTACATTCTTTTTTTAATATATATTTTTATTGACTTTTTTTTTTACAGAGAGGAAGTATATAAAAAATGTGTTACATAGCTCTTCTGTATTACATGCTTTGTGATCAACTCAAGGAAGCTAATAGAGAATGATCATGGTGATATCCAATAATAACTTTTCAAGAACAGTATAAACAGAGGTATTATACAAATAAATAATAAGTATATGTCAGAGATTTATTAAACTCATCAATTAGGAAAGTAGAATGGCATATGAGAAATGGAACATTGATATTCACTGAACAAAAAAAATGCTGAATTTCTAGATTATATACAATCCTGGATAATATCCTAAAGGGCAATAAAACCATAATCTTTGGTTATAATTTCAATCAGACATAAATTACTTGAATCTCCATCAGACAAAATCTCCAAGGTAACATGTAACATTAGAAAGTTTGGCATCTGATCAGTAATTAAGAGCATATCATAAAAGGTTCATTACACTAGAGATTTCAATAATTCTTAGGTGAGACTATTAAACAATGCTCTTGTGTGACATTGAAAGCACATCTAGTAATCTTTCTATCTTATTTTCAACTTTTTAATATTTCTTCTTAACATAAATGAGTCTATGTTATGAATATTTAATACAATAATATATGCAACTACTTCATACCATAAAGCCTCATAAAATGTAAAATGTTTTGTAGGTTATTACTACAATTACACAATATTCCAAAGGCAAGCTTGACATAAACAAATCAAGTTAGAGTTAAACTATCAATACATTTTTTTCTGAGATTCAAATTGGAGATATTGGTGCCCCAATAGCAAGATGGTAATGAATTTATCTCAACAGGGACACTATGCACAACAGATAAGAACCACAAATCCTTTACTATTTCAGGGAGAAAAGCTGCAAATTAAATTGTTTTAATTTTCCTGTCCAAGATTGAAGATGATGCTCATAAAAGAGCTGAATTTTTTACTTTATTAATTCAACAAATAACGTGTTGAACACTAACAAGGTGCTTTGTGTGTCCTACTGTGGGGAGCCAAAGGAGAGGAAGATATTCACTCATTTCATAAGAATCCATATTTAGTAGCAGAGACAACACAAAAATAACCAACTGGAGCAAAGACGGTGAAACAAATATTTTGTCTTAAATAAGCCCAACATGAAGTTTTAATTCATTTAACTACTACTTAATCATTTATAAGTTAG
>NW_005367989.1:3978352-3986592 GCF_000412655.1 Myotis brandtii
TATATTTCATAAATGGGCAATCATTGCTTCACCTTTACCTTGGTGAGTCCAGGCATCATATATGTTTCATTTTAAATTTGTAGAGGAAAGATGGCTCTGTATGGTTGACATTGTACATACCCCCCCACCTCCCTTACTATTATTAGATTCTGGTACTATTTATGCATTTTCCCATAGGCAAGTGCTAGATGGTTACTTTTTTTTTTTCATTTTTAGAGAACACTGTGACCTGTGAGTAGTTGCCCTCCAAGAATGAATAATTAGGACACTGATTCAACTGATTACTATGTGACCCTATTTCATTTTTTTTATATAAAAAATGTGTTACATAGCTCTTCTGTATTACATGCTTTGTGATCAACTCAAGGAAGCTAATAGAGAATGATCATGGTGATATCCAATAATAACTTTTCAAGAACAGTATAAACAGAGGTATTATACAAATAAATAATAAGTATATGTCAGAGATTTATTAAACTCATCAATTAGGAAAGTAGAATGGCATATGAGAAATGGAACATTGATATTCACTGAACAAAAAAAAATGCTGAATTTCTAGATTATATACAATCCTGGATAATATCCTAAAGGGCAATAAAACTATAATCTTTGGTTATAATTTCAATCAGACATAAATTACTTGAATCTCCATCAGACAAAATCTCCAAGGTAACATGTAACATTAGAAAGTTTGGCATCTGATCAGTAATTAAGAGCATATCATAAAAGGTTCATTACACTAGAGATTTCAATAATTCTTAGGTGAGACTATTAAACAATGCTCTTGTGTGACATTGAAAGCACATCTAGTAATCTTCCTATCTTATTTTCAACTTTTTAATATTTCTTCTTAACATAAATGAGTCTATGTTATGAATATTTAATACAATAATATATGCAACTACTTCATACCATAAAGCCTCATAAAATGTAAAATGTTTTGTAGGTTATTACTACAATTACACAATATTCCAAAGGCAAGCTTGACATAAACAAATCAAGTTAGAGTTAAACTATCAATACATTTTTTTCTGAGATTCAAATTGGAGATATTGGTGCCCCAATAGCAAGATGGTAATGAATTTATCTCAACAGGGACACTATGCACAACAGATAAGAACCACAAATCCTTTACTATTTCAGGGAGAAAAGCTGCAAATTAAATTGTTTTAATTTTCCTGTCCAAGATTGAAGATGATGCTCATAAAAGAGCTGAATTTTTTACTTTATTAATTCAACAAATAACGTGTTGAACACTAACAAGGTGCTTTGTGTGTCCTACTGTGGGGAGCCAAAGGAGAGGAAGATATTCACTCATTTCATAAGAATCCATATTTAGTAGCAGAGACAACACAAAAATAACCAACTGGAGCAAAGACGGTGAAACAAATATTTTGTCTTAAATAAGCCCAACATGAAGTTTTAATTCATTTAACTACTACTTAATCATTTATAAGTTAGCAGTATTTCTTGTGTTCTCCTAGATACTATTCATATAGAACCACATATAAAACTCCTTGTTGCTTTGTCTTTATATTTTGTATTTTTCCCCTGTATCCTATATCTTTGACTATAAATTAGTTGAAGAAAAAGTTTCTCTGTAAAATATTTGACTTTTCTGAATAATATAAGAATTAATGTCTAACAAAAATATTAGCTTCTTCAATGCCCAGCATTAAAATGAAGAGAGACTTGTGTTTGAACAACCAAACTAAAAAAGGGAATATAAAGAAATATAGTTAAATAGTGAATTGAGGAAATTAACTATATTATTATAAAATATATTTGTACCAAGCATGTTAATAAATTGGTTAAAGTAAATGGACTAAAAACTTTAATTACAAAGCGTTTTGTCAGATAGGATAGAAAAGCAAGACCAAACGATATGTTATCTACAAGAAACCCGTGTTAAATATAAAGGAAAATATAGGTCAAAATCAAAAAACAAAATGTAAACAAGATGTACTATGCAAACATTAAGGATAGCTAGCTGGATAGCTATGTTAATATCAAATAAAATAACCTTTGAGACAAAGAGTACTATCAGATATAAAGAGAGACATTTATAAAGATAATAAAAAAGGTAGTTTGTCACAAATATATAAAATTATAAGGTTGTACAAAGGTAGTAACATAGTTTCCTAATGAAAAATATTGACAGAAATAAAGAGAAACATTTAGACATCCACAAATATAGTAGAAAAGTTTCAAACTTCTCCCTGAGCAATTCAGAAAACAAGAGAAAAAAGTCAATAATAATAAAACAAATTTTGGACAATGTCCTCAAACTTTATACCTAATCAATATTTACAGACCATTCCATCTAACAATTATGGATAATTTTTATTTTTAACTAAACTCTTACATAATCTGTGGGTTAAAGAAGAAATCACAAAGGAAATTATTTTTAACTGAATTACATTGAGAACATATCACAATTTGTGAAGGTAGCTAAAGCTGTGCTTAAGAAAACACTGCAGCTTTAAATATATCAGAAAAAGTTCTATATTAAGTGATGCAAGATTACACCAAAAAAATTTTAAAAAGAAATATATATTAAAGGAATGGCACAATATAAATAAGAGAAGGAATCAATTAAAAAACAAAGAAAATTATAAAAGCCAAAACTAGACTCTGAAAATTATAAAATTTGACAAATTGCTTACTGAGTTAAAGCAAGAAAAGTAACACATTACTATAGATCCTACAAACATTACAGTAGTAATAAGGTTATATGAACAATTTTATGCCAATATTTGCAATGATTTTAGTAAATTTGACAAATTCATTGTAACATAAAATTTATCAAAATTATACGAAGGTACATGCCAAAATATCAGAAAAGCCTTGTCTGTATCTAATAAAGCCCTTAAATTGGTCAGAACCATTTTATATAAAGAAAACTCCAGAACCAAATGGTTTTACTGGTGAAGACTGTGAAATGTTTAAGTGATGAACAGGACCAATTATATAATACCTCTTTAGAAATTATGAGGGCAGCATAACTGTTATACCAAATCTTGACCAAGTTAATAAAAAAACAAAACAAATTAAAGATCAATCCCTCATGAATATAGATGCAGAAATCCAGTACAAGATGTTAGCACTTCCAATTAGCAATATATAAAGTGTATATTTATAACAATTAGACTTGAACCAGAGAAAAAGAACCACTGGAGATATGATAGACAGACAGATACCTCAACATAATAAAGGCCATAAATGACAAACCCTCAGTGAATATCATACTCAATGGTGAAAAACAATGTTTTTCCTCTAAGATCAGGAATACCACAAGGATGTCCAATCTCACCACTGTTATGCAACATAGTACTGAAAGTCCTGTTCTGAGCAATCAGTCAATAGAAAAAAATAAAAGTCATCCCAATTGGCAATAAGAAGTAAAATGGTTACTTTTTGCAGATGTCATGATTCTTTATATAGAAAACCCTAGAAACTCCACCAAAAAACTAACAGAAAAAAATACATAAATACAGTAAAGTTGCAGAATACAAAGTCAGTGTACAAAAATCCACTGCATTCTTATATACTAACAATGAAATCTCAGGAAAAAAAATGAAAACAATAATACAATCCGTTCTGCAATTGCATCAAAAAGAAAAACAAAATACCTAGGAATAAACTTAACAAAGGATGTGAAGAGCCTATTTACTGAAAACTACAAAACATTATTATAAAATCAAAGAAGACAGAATGAAATGGAAACATATTCTGTATTCATGAATGGGAAGAATCAGCATAGTTAAAATGGTCATATAACCCAAAGCAATGTACAGATGTAATGCAATCCCCTTCAAAATCCCAATGGAATTAAGCAATGTAATGTAATGCAATCCCCTTCAAAATCCCAATGGAATTTTTTTTAAAAATATAACCACCCAAAATCATCAGATTTGTATGGAGGAACAAAAGATCCCAAATATCCAAAACAATCCTGAAAAAAAAAAGGCTGGAAGTATCATACTCCTTACTTGAGATTATACTATAAAGTGACAAAAATCAAATCAGATTTGTATGGAACCACAAAATATCCCAAATATCCAAAACAATCCTGAAAAAAAAAAAAGGCTGGAAGTATCATACTCCCTTACTTGAGATTATACTATAAAGTGACAAAAATCAAAATAGCATGGTATTGTCAGAGAAACACACACACAGACCAATGGAACAAAATTGAGAGCCCAGAAGTAAACTGACATGTGTATGGGCAGATAATTTTCAGCTAAAGAGTAAAATACACAATGGAGACAAAAAAGCCTCTTAATAAATAGTGCTGGGGAAGCTGGGAAGCCATATGCAAAAGAATGAAACTAGACTGCTGTTTGTCACTGTATATAAAAAGTAACTCAGAATGGATCAAATGTCTAAACAAAAGACCTAAAATAATAAGTTACATAGAAGAAAACATAGATACTAAACTTATGGACCTAGAAAGGATTTTATGAATTTGATCTCAAAGACAAGAGAAGTAAAAACAAGTGAATGTGACTATATCAAACTAAAAAGCTTCTGCACAGCAAAACAAACCATCAACAAAACAAACAAACAAAACCAACCAAATGAGATAAGATATTTGCAAAGAACAGCTCTGACAAGGGGTTAATATCTAAAATATATAAAGACTCATATAACTCAACAACAGAAGAACAAGCAATCCAATTTAAAAATGGGCAGAAGACCTGAACAGACACTTGTCTAAAAAAGACATGTCAATGGCCAAAATTGAAAACAACTAAAAAAAATCTATGAACAGGAGAATGGATAAACAAACTATGGTATATTCATACAATAGAATTCTACACAAATTATAAAAGGATGAACTACTGATACATTCCTCAAATATGGAACGACTTTAAATACACTATATCGAGAGAAAGAAGTCAGAAACAAAAGAGTAGACACTGTATTATTCTATTTATATGAAGCTCTAAAGTTATCAAAATTAATCCAGAGAAGAGAATTTTAGAGCAGTGGTTGGTTGCCATTTGGGGATTGGGTTGACTATAAAAGAAACCTTTCAGGAGTATTGTTATTGTTTAATATCTTGATTGAGGGAGGTAGTGATCACACTGGTTTATGTATTTTTTAAGATATACAATTAGGACCTTATGATTGGTGCATTTTACATAAAATACAAACACTAAGATTTTTTTTAATTAAGAAAAAATCAGGTGAAATTAACACGGTAGATGTCAACATAAAAAAGTTTCATGTGGCCGAGAAAAACAGAACATCTAAATTAAAACATTTTTCGAACTTGAGGGAATAATCCACTTTTGCAATAAAAAATAGGATGTTTTAAAAAGTTAAATTTGTTAAATGTCACAGTAGAGCATTCTCATGTGGAAACTTAAAAAATGTGTTGTAGATATTCATGACTTCAGCCCAAACCATCACAAACAGAACAAAGCAAACAATAAAATATATCTAACTCCTCTCCTAAAAATAAAATATTTTGCCCACATTAAATTATATAGAGTATTTCATCAGCCTCCACATTTTATTTATATAAAACTTGCCATACATTAAGTTTCTCAATCAATAAGAGAAAATTCTACCATTTAGGAATTTTTCTCCTTAAAAGACTGGAAACCTATAGTTTTATAAGAATCAAATTATCAAGTCATGTTCTTTTATATAGTAAACTAGAGCCCGATGCATGAAATCTGTGCAAGAGTAGGCCTTCGCAGCCCCAGCTTCGTCCAGAAGGTCCTCCAGACAGTCGTTCCTCTGTTTGGCCGTTCAGTTGATTTGCATATTATTACACTTTTATTATTATAGATATTCTATATAAAGAGCATAATTACAAGATTCATAGCTTTCAATTTGCTTTTGCATATTCACAAAGATCCATTGTTATTTTTAGTGATTGGAAAACAAGTTTAAGAACACTATGTTAGAGGGAATATACCCATTTACCTAGATTTCTCTAGATATGGTTATGCGCTTAAATCCTGGGGGCTGTAAGTGACTGGGTAGATAGATTTAGTGGAATAAAATTATTGTGAAAATTGGTATTGTCATCCCCTATTTTTCAATGTTAAAATGGTAGCTCTGAATATGCAAAAATAGTTATTTTCCTTTAGTACTCCTGAGTAATCTCTAGAAGTGGGGGTATTGTAGTTAAAGTAAATAATTTTAACTTAAAATCAGGCAGAACACCAAGAGCTCTGTGTTTAGGTGTGGGGCTTTCAGCCTTGTTTGGAGAGCTTATGGGGTACTAAAAAGGAAGAAAGATTGCCCAGCATGCACACTTAAGAGTATGAGTACATTGTGTTTTTCATACATTCTGCCTGAGTAGTTAAAAATAAAGTAAACCGAGAAAAGAGACAAAGATAAATGTGGTAGGTTAAAAATGAAGTAACATAGAAGATACAAGACTAAAGACTCTACAAGGGCAACCAAGATTGAGTGTCTAAATCAAACATATTAAAAATATAAGGGATGTAAATCACCAACTTGTAAAATAGCAAATCCTAACTAATTAGCATTGGATTTCAAGGAGGACAGTGAGTGCAGAATTTCTTCTGAAATGAAACTTGAAAAATGTGTCATAGAGAACCATTAGCACAAAGCTATTATGACTCCTCCATTTGGCTTGTTATAGAGGACACTTGAAAGTCAAAGTCACCCAAGTTTATTCCCAATTTGAGGAAGAGTCATATAAAGACAAAGTTTTTGTAAAAAAACACAGGAGAAAGAAATCATCATCAAATAACATATAATTCTCCTAACTTGTTTGAATAAAATATATATATATATAAAATAATTAGAGGCCCAGTGCACGAATTTGTGCACCAGTGGGGTCCCTTGGCCTGGCCTGCGGGATCAGGCTGAAACCAGCTCTCTGACAGCCCCCGAGGGGTCCTGGATTGCAAGAGGGTGCCGGCCAGGCCAAGGGACCCCACCAGTACATGATCAGGGCCAGGAGGGATGTGGGAGGTTGGCCAGCCAGGAGGGGCCGTAGGAGGGCACCAGAGCATGTAGGAGGGCACCAGAGCATGTCCAGCCCGTCTCGCTCAGTCCTGATTGGCCAGACCCCAGCAGCAAGCTAACTTACCAGTTGGAGCATCTACCCCCTGGTGGTCAGTGCACGTCATAGTGACTGGTTGACCGGTCAACTATCTGCCCCCTGGTGATCAGTGCATGTCATAGTGAGTGTTTGAGCAGCCTTAGCATATCATTAGCATATTACACTTTGATTGGTTGAAAGGATGACCAGATGACTGGACACTTAGCATATTAGGCTTTTATTATATAGGATATAGTACTTAATTTGCAATAGACATACAAATAAATTTTGTGCCAGTCATTCTTGGAGCATCATAAGATGATGATAAGGATTTAATCTGGGGTTATTTATTTTATGTGGCAATTGTAATTCTATAAGCCTATTAACATTTGTTCTATTACAATTTATACTATTAGAGTTAAATTATAAAGTACATATTGTACTTAGCTTTTTACATCATTATAATAAAACAGTGGAATTAACACTAGAAAAATTATCATTCCAATTTTATTAGGAATCCACAAAAACTGTTATTTTTGACTAACCACATTACAGTGACAAGGCTGTCTAATTTTTCTATATTGTGTACCATAATGCAACCTAATTGACTTTAATCTGAGATACAGAGATATCTCAGTATATAGAGTATTAATGTTTGAAAATAACTTGGTATTTGTTTTCAATATAACATACGTTTCCTTCTTTATTTTAGCCACGCAATTTGACCATCATTCTTATAACCAAGAAGGCATGTGTGTTTTAATTTATAAATATTCACTACTTAACATTAAATATAAATAAGTAAATGATCAACCTGAGGTGTTGTCAGAGCCAGCAAGAGCACTGCTCAGCACTGCTGCTCTGAGTTACTCTGAGTCCATATATTCTTCTAAATTCTTCCCGACTATGCCAGGGTCGGTTCCTTCTCAAACCCTGCCTACTGTACTAAATGTTAAAAACTTAGTTCAAGTTCCTCCTTTATTCTCTGCTCACTAGTTACAGGGGTTGGGTCTGAGCCCCCCTGCCTGGCACTGGACTTTCTTAGATGCTGGGTCTTAGATGGAGAAGCCATGAGAAGTTGTAGGTATCCTATATAATAAAAGGATAATATGCAAATTGACCCTAACAGCGGAGCAACTGGGAATCACTGGTCACTATGACACACACTGACCACCAGGGGGCAGACGCTCAATGCAGGAGCTGCCCC
>NW_005367989.1:3986710-4009054 GCF_000412655.1 Myotis brandtii
CTGCTCCCCACTGGCAAGTGGACATCCCCCGAGGGCTCCCAGGCTGCCAGAGGGATGTCTGACTGCCAGCTTAGGCCTGAGCCCCTGGGGAGCGGGCCTAAGCCAGCAGGTGGTCATCCCCCGAGGGGTCCCAGACTGCGAGAGGGCACAGGCTGGGCTGAGGGACCCTCCCGAGTGCACAGATTTTTGTGCACTGGGCCTCTAGTATAAGAATAAGTCTTTATTGCAAAAGCAGTGGCCATATAGCCAGCAGACAGAATAGTCCTTCATAGCAAAGTCCCATATACAGACAGGCAGCCGGACACCAGCTAGTTAACATGCATATCTTTCCCACAAAGCAGCATTAGTCTCTGTACCCGCAGCTATTATCTGAGCAACCTCACATCATAGCAGTACCTGAGCTCTCTGGCTCAGCAGCTTCTCCTGTCTCTCCTGCCCAGCATACTCTATCTGGTTAACATGGTAGCTATATCTGAGCTCTCTATGAGCTCTTAGCCTTACATTGTGGTAGTACCAGCTATCAGCTCCGTCTGAGCTTTCCAGCCTCTTCCCTTCCTGGCTGCTGTCAGACTAGCTGGTCAGGAACCTGTATATTACTCCAGAGACAAAGAAGGCTAGTTGCCAACAGTGACACCAATCATTTGGGTTATAGAAGCGCACAGCATACCTTGAGAAAGCTGTGGCCTTGCAGCTGTGTATGGTATCTTAGCCTTGAACATTCTGATTACGAGTCCTGGGCTTAGAGTGGCCTTGACCATCTGGTGTACTCTAAACAGGGTTCCTACAGGTGTCTTGCTGGAAAGTGGACTTGGGAGGTAGAAAACAGAGACTAAAACACAAAACAGGAATAACTATAATTTTGTAACTTTAAAAAAATATTTTTTATTGATTTCAGAAAGGAAGGGGGAGAAAGAGAGAGATAGGAACATCAATCAATTCATCCATCAATGAGAGAGAATTATTGATTTGAGCCTCAACCCAGGCATGTGGCATGGAATTGAACTGTGACCTCCTGATTCATAGGTCAATACTCAACCACTGAGCCATACCAGCCAGGCAATTTTGTCACTTTTGATATATACACACTGAAGGTAAGGTGTATACCTTCCATTAAAACTGTATTGAAGTTGACACTTATAGGTGGGTTCATTTGAAGAAAGCTTTGAAGTATTATAAGAATTTTAATGCCATTATTCTTTATTTATGTATATTTATTTTATTATTGTTTCAGACAATTAATTTGAGGGTTTTTTTTTAGTGTTATTGCTATTTTTATTTTTTTTCTTTTCTTTTATTTTTCTTTTATTTTATTGTTTTATTGCTTAAAGTATTACAAAGGGTATTACATATGTCTCCTTTTTTTTTCCGCCCTTGACAATCCCCTGGCCTCCCCTACCCCCCAGTGTCTTATGTCCATTGGTTATGCTTATATGCATGCATACAAGTCCTTCGGTTGATCTCTTACCCTCCTCTCTCCTGCCCCCCAACCCTCCCCGGCCTTCCCGCTGCAGTTTGACAATCTGTTTGAGGCAGCTCTGCCTCTGTATCTATTATTGTTCAAAAGTTTATAATGGTCTCTATTATCCATGAATGTGTGAGATCATGTGGTATTTTTCCTTCATTGACTGGCTTATTTCACTTAGCATAATGCTCTCCAGTTCCATCCATGCCGTTGCAAATGGTAAGAGTTCCTTCTTTTTTACAGCAGCATAGTATTCCATCGTGTAGATGTACCACAGTTTTCTAATCCATTCATCTACTGATGGGCACTTAGGCTGTTTCCAAATCTTAGCTATGGTGAATTGTGCTGCTATGAACATAGGGGTGCATTCACAGGGTCAATGGGAGTTCCATTTTTAGTTTTTTGAGGAAACTTCATACTGTCTTCCATAGTGGCTGCACCAGTCTGCATTCCCACCAGCAGAAAATTTT
Organism: Myotis brandtii; assembly: GCF_000412655.1. Taxonomy (NCBI): domain Eukaryota; kingdom Metazoa; phylum Chordata; class Mammalia; order Chiroptera; family Vespertilionidae; genus Myotis; species Myotis brandtii. The sequence continues at coordinate 3,988,643 of NW_005367989.1, forward strand.
ACATACCACATATTTTTGCTTATTCATGCAGTATATTAGGCAACATTCTATTAAATATTCCTTATATTGGCTATAAAAGTATATAGCCAATGCTGCAAATGCCACAGTTTGGGCAAGTCCTAAAAATCAACCAAATTCTGTATGTGGGTCCTCTGCTATAACAATGCATGTAACCTTTCTGTGGGGAAAAAAAAAAGGATGTTTGGTTAAGTGACAAGGTAGCCTCAGTTTGTCTGGCATTAGACTTGTGATGAAAAAAAAATGGTGCATGTGGGGAGTTGGAGGAGTGGGTGAAAAAGGTAAAGAGATTGAGAAGTAGAGATTGATAGTGTCATATAGTCATGGGGATGGAAAGTACAGCAAAGGAAATACAGCCAATAATATTGTAATAACTATGTATGGTGTCAGGTGGGTACTGGAAATATGGGTGTGGAGAACACATTATAATGTATATGATTGTCTAACCACTATGCTATGCACCAGAAAGTAATAAAAAATAATATTGAGTTTATACTATAATTGAAAAAAGTAAAAATAATCTTAAAAAGGAACAGTAATTGGTAAAGGAATCGATAGCAAAATCCAGTCTGTAAATTTCTAGTTTCAATCTGAAAGAATATATCAGTATTTTAAAACTTAAAAAACAATGTGCATGCTTCGTTAAATGGTAATCAAATGTGTGAACTCTGGGAGCAGAAGTTTAGAAATGCTAAAGCCTATTCCATTCTGATATTACCATCTGAAACCCACATGATTCTGATCTCTGAAAACATAAACATGGGATAAGAGACAAGGGGGTAGCATGGATTGTTTAATTCAACAATGAGAAGGAAGTATGTTATTCAGCTGACAAAAGCCCTTTGAAAATATGGTGCTTTGAAAACTTTGTGATCACCAGAGGAACACTCAAATTTACTTTTTTTTCACTGTGGTCTAAATTATTTGGGTGATGTATTTATTTCACTGCTCCACTGCACTTCATTTCTCAGAAGCCATTCTCTTGCTACACTTATTTGTCTAAACTCTTGCAGATTGGGCTGATATAAAAATGTAATTATCCCCTTGAGTTTTCATTGTACAATTTACTCTGAGAACTATACCTTTACCAGACTTGTGATAGCAAGAACTGCTTTGATTCAATAGAACTCAGTATTTTTAACTTACTGAATTGTTACTTAAATATTATGTATTTTTACATGGAAGATTAATATAAAGTCATCCTAATTAAAACTGTTTCAAATTTCTTTCTCTAGCACTAGATTCTTTGATGGTGCTACCATTATAATAAATTAATCACACTTGTCTGAAAAAATCAATTTTTAACAATAATCTAGGTTGTGTGATCCAGTAACTTGAGAAGTTTCAATAAAAAATGTTACATGGGGCATTCCAAATTGCTAAAGGCAAAAGCCAGATATAAAATTACTCAAATATATCATTTGTGAATTATGATGATCATGATTGGTAATCCACAAACCATTGTTCATGCTTCTCAGCCTGGATTGATCAACCTAAAAGCTTACAAGCTGGCCTCTAGCTGGGTTTTTTTTTTCTTTTATCTGGGGATGATATTTAAGACCCAACATGTTCTTTACCTTCCCACAAATTCATCTTCAGTGTTGCCTTCAGTAATAAAGGTAACAGGGGTAACAGAGAGAAATCTCTGTATTTATTGTTCTTGTTCCGTTGGTTTTACCAGGTTTGCCAGATTTAACTGGAATTATGGAAAGTAGTTTGTTGTGTCTGCTTTCAGTCCCTCTTGCTAGACGGCTTCTAATTCAAAGCCCTACTGGAGTTTTCAATAAACATGTTTGGGGTTTTAAATTAATTTTATGTCTGTACTTTATAATAACACTACTATGTATGAAAAGAGTTTGATTTCACTTTCATTTTCTAACAGGAAAAAATAATACTATGAAGGACACAAAATTTTAATGCCAGTTCTTCCATTCAAAGGATTCCTACTTTTCTCGCAGGGTTCAATGAGAGGAAAACATGGTGCAGTTGGGCACGTGGTGAATAGACCCCTCATGGTAAATCTTGATTATAATCCTTGTTTTTAACAGTGATTTATCCTAGTGACCTTGAATAAAGGCTAAGTTGTATAATTAATTTTTAAGCTATTAAGAAAATATTTCTGCTTTATGAAGTAGTTTTGAAAAATTGTAACATGGTTTAGAATTTCCCTGAAGAAATACTTTATAAACACTTCAAGTGTTATTAATTACAGTAATAAATGGGAAGGAAAAATATTCCACTAGGGTTTCTAGAAATAAAAAGAGTCACCTAAAGCCATCCCTGACCCATTCTCTGGATATGTTTTAAAGGTAAAAGAACCTTCTTTTTTCATACTAGTTATCCACAAAACAATACATCTGTTGCAAAAGAAATTATATGTGCAGGCATTAAGCACTAATAATTATTTATCTCTATTCAAAACAATAGAAATAAATAATTTTCAAGTCTGACTAAAACTTTGTTGTTTTTAAAAAATTATTATCTAAGGTGTATAAGAATGCTACCTATGGGTAAGCTTTTATTATAATAAACATAAGATAACTTTAAAGCTTTTAGCACCCAGGACTTTGAACTTAATGGCAAAGAGTTTGCTGAAAGACTGTGTTTTATTACCCTACCTTATTCTTGGATCTTATGTATAAAGGTCTAAGATGTATAGAATTTTCATCTTAACATAATAGTATTATACCACCAGAACTATAATAAAATATTAGATTGCTTCTTCTATTATAACATCCATTTATCATAGTTTAATGATGCTGGGATCAAAATACCCTAGGCAATTTGATGTATATGTTAGGTTAGGTTGTAAGTTATATTCAAAGTTAGAATGGCCTTATGAAATTATATATCTAGAAAGAAAAATGCAAGCAAGCCATTTTTTTCTAAAGTAGAGCTCAATCTCAACCATTTATATACAGCATAAAAAAGAATTTGCACTTATGTTCATTTTAAAGAACAGTGATATGTACTATTTTGCAAAAAAATGTAAATATGACAGGACTGCTTTGAAAGTCATTAAGGTAAATATTTTCTGGAAAATATGTCACCTCATTAAAAAAAAAAACTCACCTATATTCATATACATAGTCTTTGCCTCCACATCACATGTTTGACAAAGTCCCTCTATTTTTTATTCTAAATTAAATTAGGTGTAACATGAATGCATGCTCTAAAATATATTTTGGGATTTTTTTTTGTTTTCCTGATCCATTTTGCATCTCACACTAATTCTCCCCAATTGGCATTCTTAATAGTCCCTTTAGAATTAGAGTGAAGGACTCTGTGTATTATAAATTAGAAATAATCTTATGAACAGTCTTTAATCTACCCTGCTTATAAAATGCTGATTCCTGGTTAATATGTCCATTCATATTAAATATATAAATTTCTAAACTTCATCAACTATATACAGTGGGGCCTTGACTTACGAGTGTCCCGACTAACGAGTTTTTCGAGATACGAGCTGTCTCTCGGCTGATTTTTTGCTTTGAGTTGCGAGCAAAAATTTGGGTTACGAGCCAGCTTCAGATACCCCACCGCTAGTTGGAGCAGCGAACGTCACAGTGAACACCACAACATCAGCCCAGCATCATGTGTCTCACTCGTTCACTTTAAGATTTGACATACGAGTAATTTGAGTTACGAACTCTGTCACTGAACGAATTAAACTCGTAAGTCAAGGCCCCACTGTACATAAGAAGTGAAAAAAATCATTTTCAGAATTAAAGCTGTCCACAGAATATGCTTTCTTGCCAGAGTAGCATACCTAATCTGATTTGATTCTATAAGCTGTGTGTTCTAATACACATATTTAGTTGCTTCGGGTGAACTCTGAAACCTAGACCTGCCATTTTGAATTCTTTTTTAGGTTTATCTAGCTCAGTAAAATAATTCCAGTGTACTCCTAGGTCACTAAGCAGGACTTCCAATGGTTTTAACTACTTGTTCTTTTTTCCCCAGAAAAATATAAAACACTAAGGTTCCCCTTGCAAGTCACAAGGGATTTGCCTCAATATCTTATGGAAACTGCAGTTTCACTTGCTCTTTTTGTTAATTTTTTCTTAACTGTTTAGTAAGAACCTATGAGAAATGACACAGTAACAAGGACTGCATGTGTTTAAAAACATAGCCTTTACTGCACATCAATTCTCTATAGTATTTGCTCATTTAACGTATTTTATTTCTATCATCATACAATTAAATTAAATACAGGATTAACAATCATTTAAATTACTTTGAGATATTTAAAGAATTTAGAGGCACACAGAAGTTTATGTAATTTATAAATTGGTAAATATGTTTGGACTGAAGTTTATGGATTTTAATATATCTACTCGGTGTATTGAAAATGTTATTCATGTTACAACACAAATGGAGATTATATGTGCATATTCACTGTAACTCAATGTCTATTTTTATCTACTGAATGTATATAGACCATGTTTACATTGAAAAAAATACTGTACATATTCTAAATGAGCAGACTCATACAACCTTGGAAACTGTTTTCAAAAGTGATAAGGATTATAAACATTATTTAACTTAATAATTTCTGTATTTGTGTTCTGTGCTCTTTTAGCAATGCTGCTTCTCTTTAGTACCTTGCCTTATGTGTTATGTCCTTAGTCCACATGGAACCTTCTAAGAGTGGAATGTTTCTTGGTGGAATATGACATTATTGTTTTATGGAAAAGAGAATGAAAGAAAATTTTCTTTAAAAATGAGTTAGCGGGCTCAAAGTTTAAACTTCTGACAATCAACTAGGCATTTAAAGATGATTTTGAAGCAGGAAAACATGTTCTAGTCTGGCTTTCTCTTTTTATTTGGTACCAATATGCCATTAGATCACTCAACTGCAAATGTATTGGCCTTCTTCTACCTGTTACAAAAACACACTTCATTTTTTTCCCATTATTTTAAATTTTATTGGGGTGACAGTACTCTACATGAACATATAGGTTACATGTGTGGATTACCAATTCACAAAATCTGTATATAGGACCATGAGCCCACCACCCAAAGTCAAATCTTCTCCTGTCACCTCATATTAAGACCCCTTTCTTCCCCCACCCTCCTCCCTCTGGCTACCACCACACTGTTTGTTTACATAAGTTTTGTTTTATATTCCACACTAGAAGCCCGGTGCACGAATTTGTGCACCAGTGGGGTCCCTCGGCCTGGCCTGCGGGATCGGGCCGGAACCAGCTCTCCGACATCCCCCAAGGGGTCCTGGACTGTGAGAGGGCGGTTTTCAGGTGATGCACCCCGGAATCAGGCTCCCTCCTCTCTTCTCCCAATATCATGTCACTTTCTGTATCTGTCTCGCTTCTTTCATCTCACTTTACCCTAAGTTTGGTGGTAACTGATAACTTGTGGGCATTTAGTTGCAAAATGCAATTATTTAACAAACAGGATTTATTTAGCCTGGAATCTAGTTGGCCTAGGGCAGGACCCTGCTCAATGTCAGGCTCTCACCCAGGCCCTTCTGCTCAGGCAGAGTCTTGTGTCATCAGGAACCTCCTTCTTCCCACCTGAGCTGCTCCTTTGCCTCTTTCCATCCCCAGAGGTTAGCCACTGGCACTACTGTTCATCCTGAAGGAGGGAAGCCATGGCTGGTTTCCCAGCCAAGAGTGATAGTGGGAAAATTCACTGCCTCCACTGGAAATCGATATTAATCGGATGGGCCAGCATGTGTGCCAGACATCGGGGCCGTAGCCAGTAGGTCCTGCACGTTTCATCATTTAGCTAATTGAGTCGAAAAGTTTCTGTAAGAGCCAGACCCATGACCTCTGCAAAGGACTAGAGGTCCGGTGGGAAGCCAGACCTGAAGTGTGGAGCCAATGGGCTAGAGGCTTTGTGCATGGATTCATGCACCGGTGGGGTCCCTCAGCCTGGCCTGCGGGGATCAGGTCAAAACCGGTTCTCCAACATCCCCCAAGGGGTCCCAGATTGTGAGAGGGTGGTTCTCGGATGATGTACCCCAGAATCAGGCTCCCTCCTCTCTGGTTCCGGGTGCATCACCTGAGAACTGCAGCTGCCAAGTCATCACAGCTTGGCATCTCCTGTGTTGAATGTCTGCTTCCTGGTGGTCAGTGCACGTCATAGCTACTGGTCGGACGATCAAATGGTTGGCCAGTTGGCCGGTCGCTTTGGCTTATATATATATAGATTGCTCTTTCTGATGGAGTCAGATAGTTCTCATAGAGTTATTTCAATTTTTATGCTCAAGACTCCCTATTCTTCCCTCTGTATCATTTCTAGATGTGTACCTTCAACATCACTAGAGCAGACCTCCATCTAGTCCACTCTATTTCCTATGCTTGCTACTTCATTCTTGATATCTTTTGTTGAATTCTTCATCTCCAGAATTTGTTTGGTTCTTTTTTAAAGTTTCATTTTCTTTGGTAAGGTACTTATTTTGTTCATTGAATTGTTTCCTGAGCTCATTAAATTGCCTGTCTGTATTTTCTCAGATCTTGTTGAGTATTTTCAGAACCACAATCTTGAATTCTGTGTCTTTTATAGTACATACTTTCATGTCTTTAAGTTTGTTTTCTGGAGATTTTTCTTTCTTTTCTTTTTTTTCTGAGCTGCCTTGCTATCTTTCTTATTCATGGTATTTGATTGATTCCTTCTCTGTCTAGGCATCTATGTGTGAGTTGCATTTCTGTGACCAATTAATACAGAGATGTCTTTCTCCTATTTTTCCATAGTGGTCCTGAATCACAAGTTTTCTAGCTTTGTGAAATCCCAGTGCTGTTCTCCACAGCCAGACCCTGCCTTCAGTGCAACCACCATGTGTGGGGGTGGGATGTGGCAGCCATTTGTGTTGTTTTGCCCTCCTTGTAATGGTGACCCCAGACCTCTATGAGGTCCCCCATGGGCCTCAACCTTAGGGCCAGTCATAGAGTGCACCATTTGCTCAGGAAAAAAAAGTGATTTTGTAGTACCAGTTTGTGGGTTTGCAGATAATGTGCTCAGCAACCCAACAACAAGGGCAAAGGAGGTAAGCTCTGGAAGGCTACATAGCAGGACTTCACTGCTTTGTTTCTCTGTCTGAAATGCTACCAGCTGGGTAACCACAGCTGTACCCTTGTGCTGAGTCCTAGTCCAGGTCAATGGGATCAGTTACAGCTTGTACTGCTCACTCCTACAGGACTTGCCACTAAATCTCTTTGCTCCTCCCAGCAGAAGGGAGCACCTGCTATAACTGATTCTTCTCCTCTCCCAGCTGAGCCCGCCCTGTCTGGGTTGAGCCCTACTGTGAGATTCTGGATGCAGGGCTACATCCATGGCTCATCACATCACTCCTCCCTTCTCACCTCCCCTGTTTTCTCCCACCTGCCCCCCTTTCAATGTCTAAATGCATGGATCTCTCATGCTTGTGCACTGAGCAGGGAATCCTTTGTTGAGTTATAGCTGTTCAAATTGTCGAAACTTCAAGGGGAAAGACCAAGGGGTCTCTCATGCCACAATTCATATGACCAATAAACTATTTTGACTATGTAGTGAACAGTCAGACGCTTTTGGAATTTGTAGGCTGCCAAATTTTAAACTCTGAGTCAATTTCCAAGGTCTTATAAAGAGTCAGTATTATTCTCCAGTTACCACTTTTTCATCTTTCTTGGGAACCTGACAAGAGAGGGGAGAGAAGCATACAGTGGGGGGAATATAACAGTGGGAGTAAAAGTTAAAAAAAAAGTTACATTATTATATTAACTTGTATACTCTAGATCAACTGTGTTATCCAAATTTTAACAATCAATTACTGATAATTTATGTCATACATGATTGCTGTGGCTACAGTTCCATGTCCAGGATCTGTGCAGTGATTGCCTATCTTTACATTTTTTGGAACCCTCAAATTAAGCAAAGAATAACTGCTAGAACAATGGGTTTTAATACTTAATGAAGATCCCTTGTGAAAAGTTATAAGAGAAGTTCTTGCACATTTCTATCATATGATTTCATTACATTTTAGAACTGTTAACTTCCTTCAATTGAAAATGTTAGACTACAATTATCCTAGAAGTATATATATACTGTGTGTGTGTGTGTGTGTGTGTGTGTGTGTGTGTATATATATATATATAATACCAAATCCAGTAACTATCTATCTAATCTAATAAAAGACAAACATGCAAATTGACCATACCTTCCCTACACCTTAAGCCACACCCACCAGCCAATCAGAGCGAGGATATGCAAATTAACCCAACCAAGATGGCGGCCGGCAGCCACGGAGCTGGAGCGAGCAGGAGGATTGGTTGCCCCAATGATGGAGGAAGCCAAGCTTCCCACCTGCTGCGGCTGGCTCTGAGCTCCACTGAAGACAACAAAGTTTCAATTATAGAAGATAAATAAACCCCAGATACCTGGTTTCAGCCAGCCGTGGCCACGGAGCTGGAGCAAGCAGGAGGCGTGGGTTGCCCCTGGCGATGGAGGAAGCCAAGCTTCCCTCCCACCTGCCCTGGCCGGCTCTGAGCTCCTCACAAGGCTACAAAGTTTCAATTTTAGAAGGTAAATAAATCCCAGAATAAAAATTTAAAAAAAGAAAAAATGGAGAGGCTGGGAGCTTCTGTCGCCGGGGGGGCTTGACCAACCTGAAAACGGCCCTCAGCCCCTCACCCAGACTGGCCAGACACCCCAGTGGGGACCCCCCACCCCAAAAGGGGTGTGGCCAACCTGAAAACAGCCATGAGCCCCTCACCCAGCCTGGCCAGGCACCCCAGTGGGGACCCCTACCCTGAAGGGGGTGTGACCAGCCTGCAAACACCCATCAGCCTCTCACCCAGGCTGGCCAGGCACCCCAGCGGGACCCCCACCCTGATCCGGGACACTCTTCAATCAGGGAGCAGACGCTCAATGCAGGAGCTTGCCCCTGGTAGTCAGTGCGCTCCCACAGGGGGAGCTCTGCTCAACCACAAGCCAGGCTGATGGCTGCCAGTACAGCAGTGGTGGTGGGAGCCTCTCCCGCCTCCTCAGCAGCACTAAGGATGTCAGACTGCAGCTTAGGTCTGTTCCCCGCTGGCAAGTGCACATCCCCCGAGGGCTCCCAGGCTGCCCGAGGAATGTCTGATTGCCATCTTAGGCCCAATCCCCTGGGGAGCGGGCCTAAGCCAGCAGGTGATCATCCCCCGAGGGGTCCCAGACTGCAAGAGGGCACAGGCCGGGCTGAGGAACCCCCTCCCCCCCCCCCCCCCCAGTGCAAAAATTTTTGTGCACCGGGCCTCTAGTATATATATAAAAGTCTAAGTGACTGAATTTCTGAATGGCCAAATGACCGGTCGACTGGTCGCTATGATGTGCACTGACCCCCAGGGGGCAGACACTCAATGCAGGAGCTGCCCCCTGGTGGTCACTGCACTCCCATAGCCAATCCTCTGCAGCCGGCCAACCTCCCCGGCCCCTCCCTCTAGCCATTCTGATCGGCTCTGGGCCCCGATCAGGGTGGGGAGATAGCCTCAATTGGCCCCGATTGCCAGCCAGGCCAAGGGACCCCACCCATGCATGAATTTGTGCACCGGGCCTCTAATATTTTTATAATAATGTAAATGCTTTGGAAAAGTCAGAACAAATAATATTCCTCTAACATTATGCACTCAGAAAAAATTGCGATCAATAATTTTAACTGAAATACGCAGTTTCTCTCTTCTCTCCAATGCTCCAATATTAGAAAGATTATTAGCAGAAATACTCTAGTTAACCTTAATTGTGAGGATAATGTATAGATATTTGCCATCATTTTTATCCTATACTGCTCTTAAAATACACTCTAATATTGTGACCTCACTTATATTCCACTAGGTTTACCACAGAAACAATATTCATTGATTTTCTCTTAAAATTATGGTCTGAAATGTTTTTTGTTTTGATTTTGTTTTTTGCTTATTTAAGTCACACTGGTACTTTGGCTGTAGTTTAATTTTACCAAGCTCATCACTGCAAAGCTATGGTATAATGAACATATATATTGACACTTGCTCCATCCTCCTCTGATTACACACTACAAGCAATTGATTTCAATAGTAGTTTTCTTATTTTTTTTTCAGTTGGAAGAGCATAGTGTTTATAGTATTTTGTACTTTAATTGAGTGTCATTTCTCCTAACTTTCTAGTTCAAACTTTCAATTTGCAAATCTTAATAACAAACAACTTACCTGTTTTATCTGATTTTTTTTAATTCTTATTTTAAATGCCCATTTTTTCATAATTTTTCCATTTTTTCAGGGTTGTTTATTTCTTGGACTTTTAAAATCCTCAGTAATTTCTCTAGCAAAATTCTGCTTTTCAAAAATAAACATTGAATTTTAAACAGAGTGTAACTAACAGTAAAATTTAAACCTAAAATTTTCTAAGGTTACTAAACTAATGAGTGCATTTACAGCACTTCTGTTATTTAATAAAATTAATGAAGCACATTTTCAAGTATTATTAACATTATTAATAAGGGTCAAAATATTTTAATATATTTTATTATTATTATTTTTATAATGTATTTTTATTGATTTCAGAGAGGAAGAGAGAAGGAGAGAGATAGGAATATCAATGATGAGAGGGAATCATTGATCAGCTGCCTCCTGCATGACCTCACTGGGGATTTAGCCCACAACCTGGGCATGTGCCTCTGACCAGAATGGAACCTGAGACCCTTCAGTCCACAGGCTGACACTCTATCCACTGAGCCAAACTGGCCAGGGCAATAAGGGCCAATATTAACATATAAATATGCATATGTAATTTTATAATTATACAGCATTAGAATACCAGGCTTAACTTATTCCTGTTTAAAAATGATTGACTTTACATAATTACTCCAAATTTGTGTTTCATAAGGCAGAATAAAAAGTGTCCTAGAATACTACAGATTACATTTTAAAACAGGAAATTGTAACAAACCTTGGGAATAATTAAAAATAGGAGCTATAGGGAGAAAAAAGAAGAACTGTAATAATCTGAACAATAAAGACTTATTTAAAAAAATAGGAACTTTAGCTCTTTTCCCAGTCTACTATTACTTAAAATGCTATTACAATGATCTAAAGACATTTTCTTTCCTTCATTGGCTCTCACCAATATTCTATAGCTGATTATTTTCTACTTCTCGATGCTTCGGCATCTTTGTTGCTCATTTATCTTCAATACATGGCTATTTGCTGCACCATTGTCCTTCATTCAGCCTTTTATGTATGCCTTTCCACAACATTCCCTTTATACACAGAATGCATATTTTTCCTTCTGTTTTTACTCAGTAAATAGTTTTCTATATTAAAAAAATCCTATGAATTGTTCTCCTTTGCTCACCCATTATAAGATTTAACTTAAAATAAATCCAAAGAGCCCAGCTGGAATGGCTCAGTGATTGAGCGTCGATCTATGAACCAGGAGGTCAGGGTTCAATTCCCAGTCAGGGCACATGCCCAGGTTGCAGACTGGATCCCCAGTGTGGGGCATGCAGAAGGCAGCTGCCAATGATTTCTTGCATCGTTGATGTTTCCATCTCTCTCTCCCTCTCTCTTTTTCTCTGAAATCAATAAAAATCTTAAATATATGTATATTTTTCTAATGGACTTAAAGATTTTAAACAAAATTTTCAAAGACTTAGAACAGGGAGCTGCATATTTATACCATGTATGTAGAGGAACATTCTAGCAAAAATCATGTCCTATTTTAGCTAAGAGGGCTAAAACTAGCAGGTCATAGGCAAGGAGCGCAGTATTGTTTTTTTAGTAATGCAAATGAGAAATATCTCATCTCCTTTTACTTTCCCATAATAGAGATTTCATTTCTGCATAAGCTTGCATAATTCTAAATTTTTAATAGAAAATTTGGTTTCCTATGGGGCATGTTATCAGGGCTGGGATAAAAACAAATGGAAGTACTATTGTCACAACAGGCACTGACTTATCTATTTTGAACTCCATGCAGAGTCATACAGATTTTAGTTATCATTTTCATTTCAAAAAATATGGGCATTGTTTATGTTTGAACTTCAAGACTAATAAGAAAGACTTGGGTATGTGGATAAAATTAGGCAATTAATTTATTTCCATAGGTAATCCCTGGTTTTACTTTTCTGTGTCTAAAATCCTAACACCTAGGATTTATGATTGAGTACTGGAATTCTTTGTCATAAAACTATGTCTTGTTGACTTCAAATATATAATTTTATACCAAGTAAACCTAATTTGCTCTAACTGTAATCTCTAAAAACATGACTGAATATAATTGTAGGGGGATAAAAAATACACATAGACTTAGATATTCTCTTAGGTTGGGTTTCCTAAAAGCAGAATTCAAGTGAGAGAGATGTGTTCATGTTACTTATTGAAAAAAAATGTTCTGCGGAGAAGGGGGGGTGATGGAAGCAGATAAGGGCTAGGATAAGCTGTGAGCTATTAGCAGCCAATACCAGCAATGTCCACCACAAATGCAAATATATTTTAAAAGGCTATTTCTTTTCAATGGCAGACAGCATCTCCCCATACAACACCTCTCAATGTCCTCCTAAGCAGATATATGGAGGGGAATGTAACTCTCTCTGGTTTAAAAAAAAATGTGTTGTTATTGGTGGCATGGTTTGTTTTTAAATCCCAGTGTAAATTTAGTTTTTTTTTAATTAATGGCTTATATTTCAGGGTTTCTCCTCCCAATGTAAATTTATCTGTATGGTAATGGTGGATGCTGATTTGTTTTCCATTGTGCCTGGCCTGAGGGTGTTAATTTTACTTCCTGAAGCCACTGCTGAAGTGTCTTCTGGTGGTGACACTTCTAATTTCAGGGACCCTGATTCAAATAATTTGATGGGGAGATAAAAAGAGAAGTAGGTGTGCAAATGCCTGGGTTTATCAGTTTACACTGCATCAAGCTCTATGTAGTGTAACATTCATTTAACTATGGCTTAACAGCTTTATTTGTTGTTTTATCCTGGAGGCAAATACCAGTTTCTCTAAACCTTTAAATTATATTCTAATTACCTGGCCACCTGCCTTAGACTTTCTTCTATCCACTAATACCTATAACCTTAGGCTTATAAATTTTTTAAAGAAATATATTTTGAAGCTTTTCTTCTTTGATTAAATAGGGTTATGAATTCTTTAGCTCTATTTCATTTCACCCTCACTATGATCCCATACAGCTTATAGATTTTGAAATTTTTCACGATTTTAAGACTAATAATGCTTCTTTTTGGAGAGGTGAAACTTTCTATAATAGCTATGAAGTTATTTTTCTAGTATTTTTTTCTCTTTACTGGTATTATAGGAAGAATAATCAGTAAGTGATGGTGCTTGTTTACCCATTTTATATCAAAGTCCTATATCATTTTCTGTCTGATTATTTCTTGGAAATTAATATTTTCTCTATTTACTGAAAGTATATAACTAAAGCATAAATATACTTATACAATAAAATAAAAGTATATTTATATTGATAGTTTGCTAATTTATATAAATATAGTAAAGCATATTTAATTTGTTGAGCAGGGTTATTCAAAGAGATTCTTTTGCAAGTATAACCTTGTTTCTATCACAAATTTATTGTTTATTATGTGTGTTGACAGACTGTTTTACAATGCAGGTTACCCTTGTTAAACTAGAATCCCACTGGGATGGGTCTGAAATGAGCCTCTTTAGCTCTACTATTATATGCTTTTACTGTTTGGGGTTATGTATTTTTAAAGACAAATATTTCTGCAATATATCTGTACAATGCAGAAGCACACTCAATTAGAATTTCAAATAGAATTGCCTGGAAGTCTGTACTATATATTTTTTGTTATGATTATTATTGTGTTTTTCCTTCTATCTTGAATAGATAATGAGACATTTCTATTATATAACTTTTTCTATTTATAATATATTTCTTGACTGAGTTACAATATTATGATATTAAAAATAGAAAACATTTAATAATTATAGTTCATAGGGTTACAATGGAATCCATAAAAGCAATATAAAACATATTATGAAAGAAATTGAAGTTTTTGCTTTGGAGAACCTAAATGACCTCTGGAGATATTTTCACTCTATTTCAAAGATTCAAATAATTTAGTTCTGATATTTAGTAGGAGTTTATAAATTAGCACCCTATATCATACACAAAGAGATTAAAAAATAAATGTCAACTACAGGCTAACATCCTGTACATAAATTTTCTTACCTACAGAAAAAGTGCAGAATTAAAAAATTCAAAACATACGCATATTATCTATTAACAAAGGGCAATGAGAAAGTCTGTATCCTTATACAGACGTTATATGCATTAAATGAAGCTTCCTTTGCAACCTTCGTGATTCATGTATAACAAGACAATTATTTAAAGATGAAGAAGATAAGCCAACCTATATTCTACATGAACATTTTCATTCTTTTTAGATTTCCCCTTTGAAATTTAATTGGAAGAGAAATGTCTATGTAAAAGCTTGCTGAATGTATTCAATTTTGCAGGTATCTTCTATATGGATACACATTAACAATGAAGTCAAAGGAAGATTGGGGGGGCGGGGAGAAGAAATCTGCAGTATAAAAATAAACACTCTAGTATAAAATGCACAGTCAATACATAATGTTAACAGGTGAAGTATAAAAATACAGAAATATATACCATTTTTTTCCATTCAGAAAATAATCTGTTTCTACAAGAAACAAAAAAAGCAAAAGTATTTAATACATAGATAAATAGAAAGAAATAGAAAATTGCAAAGCCATTTCATACTAGAGTGAAAGTGAAAGGATAGAAGATGATACTCCATGCAAATGGTAACCAAAAGAAAGTGGGTGTGGCCATAGTTATAACAGACAAAGCAGACTTTAATCCAAAAATGGTAACAAGAAGCAAGTATGGACATTATATAATGATAAGGGGACAATCAATTAAGAAAACACAAGTGAAATAAGCTAGAGAAAGACAAGTATCACATGATCTCACTCATATGTGGAATCTAATGAACAAAATAAACTGATGAACAAAATAGATCGAGTCATAGAAGCATGGAACAGACTGTTGAATCTCAGAGGGAAGTGGGGATAAGGGGGTGGGTTGGAAGAGATCAACCAAAGAACTTGTATGCATATATGCATAACCCATGGACACTGACAATAGTGTGGTGAGGCCTGGGACAGAGGACAGGGGCAGGCTAAAAGGGGTCAATTAAAAAAAAAAAGAAGACATAACATTTATCAATATAAATACACCCAACATAGGAGCACAAAAATATATAAAGGAACAATTAACAGTCCTAAAGGGGAAAATTCACAGCAACACGATAATAGAAAACTTTAACACCCCACTTAATCAGTGGATAGATAATCCAGACAGAAAGTCAACAAGGAAATAATGGCCTGAAATGACATTTTAGATTAGATAAACGTAATACATATGGTCATAATTTTCCATTCAAAAGCGGCAGAATACACATTCTTCTTAAATGTACATAAAGCATTTCCAGGATTGACCATATATTGGGACAAGTGTAAATTTTAAGAAGATTGAAACTATACCAAGCATATTTTCCAACAACAATGGTATGAAATTAGAAATGAACTATAATAAGAAAACTGGGAAAATCACAAATATCCAGATATTAAACAACATGATATTGCACAGCTATTGGGTCAAAAATAGAGATAAAATACATAGAGACAAATGAAAATGACATTAGGACATACAACAATTTTTGCAATGCAACTGTTAAGAGAGAGGTTTTGAGGAATACAGATCTACCTCAAGAAACAAGAAAATTTCCAAATAAACAACCTAACTTTATATCGAAAGGAACTGAAAAATGAAGAATGAATGAAACCTAAAGTCAGTAGAAGAAAGGTCATAATAAAAAATCTGAGCAGATATAAATGAAATAGCGACAAAAAGAACAAAAGATCAATAAAACTAAGAATTAGTTTTTTTAAAGATAAAATTGACAAAACTATAGGTGGTCTCACTAAAAAAAATGAGAGAGGAAGCTCAAATAATTAAACTTAAAAATGAAAGAGAAGTTACAAGATTCTACAAAAAAATACAAATCATCATGAGGCTACTATAAGCAGCTATATGCCAACAAATATGAAAATCTAGAGGAAATGGATAAATTCTTAGAATCACACAACCTTCCAAGACTGAATTATAAAGTATTAGAAAAATCTGCATAGACCATTCACTAGTAGGGACATTTAACAGTAATCAAAAACCACATAAAAAACAAAACTCCAGGATCAGATATCTTTTCTGGTGAATCCTATAAATTATTCAATGAAGACTGATTACCTATTTTTCTCAAACTCTTCCAAAATATTGAAGAGGAGGAATGGTTCCCAATGTATTTTATAAGGCCAACATTACCCTGATGCCAAATCCAGACAAAAACGACACAATAAAAAAAATTATAGGTCAATATATCAGATAAACATAGATGTAAATATTCTTAACAGAATACTAGAAAACCAAATACAATAATATATTTAAAAGATTATAAACCATGAGCAAGCAAGATCTATTCCAGAGATGAAAGGATGATTAACATTCAGAATTAATCAACATGATATACCACATTAACAAATTGAAAGATAAAAATTATATGGTTATTCCAATATATGCAGAAAAAAAAAGCATTGGACCAGATTCAACACCCATTTATGATTTTTTTAAAAAAACTCCCAATAAAATGGGTATAGAAGAAAAGTACCTCAACATAATAAAGGCCATATATGATAAATCCAAAGCTAGTATCACACTCAATGGTAAAACACTGAAATCTTTTCCAAGATCAGCAACTAGACAAGGATGCCCACGCTCACTACAATTATTCAAAATTAGAGGCCCGATGCATGAAATTCGTACAAGAGTAGACCTTCCTTCCCCCAGCTGTGGCACCGGCTTCCCTCCAGCCACTGGCAGGCACCCAGGACCCGGGCTTTCCTCGCAGCCTCGGCTTCGTCTGGAAGGTCATCTGGAAGGATGTCTGGTCTAATTAGCATATTACACTTCTATTATTATAGATAGCATTGGAAATCATAGCTAGAGCAATTGGGCAAAACAACAACAACAAAAAGTCATCCAAATTGGAAAGAAAGAAGTAAAACTGTCACTATTTGCAGATGACATAAAACCCTCAAGACTCCACCAAAAGCTAATAAAATAATAAACAAATACAATAAAGTTGCAAAACACAAAATCATTATACAAAAATCAATTGCATTTTTACATACCAACAGTGAACAATCAGAAAGAGAACTTAAAACAATCCTACTTACAATCACAACAACAAAAATACCTAGGAATAAATTTAACCAAGAAGATGAAAGCCATGTACACTGAAAACTATAAGACCGTTGAAAGAAATTGAATAAGATACAAATAAGTGAAAATATATTTTGTGCTCATGCATTGAAAGAATTAACATTATAGAAACATTCATATAACCTAAAGCAATCTACAGATTAAATGCAACATGTATCAAAATCCCAATGGAATGTTTTAAAGAAATAGTACAAAACATACTGAAATTTATATGGAACCACAAAAAAACCTAATAGCCAAAGCAATCCTGAAGGGGAAAAAATCCACAGGTATCACACTCCCTGATTTCAAACTGTACTACAAAACTGTAGTAACAGTATGGTACTGGGAGAAAAACAGACACACTGATCAATGGAACAGAACCAAGAGCCCAGAAATAAACACACACATATATGAACAACTAATTTATATCAAAGGAGGCAAGAACATACAATGGAGAAAGGAAAGTCTCTTTAAAAAACGGTGCTGAGCAAACTGGACAGGTACATGCAAAAGAATGAAAGTAGACCACTATCTTAATCCATACACAAAAATTAACTTGAAATGAATTAAAGACTTGACTATAAGACCTGAAACCAAACAATATACAGCAGAAAGCATAATTGGTAAGATCCTTGACATCGGTCCTAATGATGTTTTTGTGGATTCCACTCTAGGGACAAGGAAAAACAGATCAAATATAAACAAATGGGACTGCATTGAACTAAAAAGCTACTGCACCAGAAAGGAAACTATAGACAATGTAAAGGCAAGCTATCAAATGAGAAAAGATATTTGTACATCATTCTTCTGATAAGGGTTTAATATCCAAAATATATAAAGAATGCATACATCTCAATAACAACTAAAAGCAAACAACCCAGTTAAAAAAAAAATGGGCAGATGATTTAAAAATACATTTTTTCCAAAGAAGACATACAGGTATGTAACAGGCACATGAAAAGATGTTTAACATCACTAATCATTAGGAAAATGCAAATCACCCCACATTTGTTAGAATGGCTATCCTCAATAAGGCAAGAAACCACAAGTGCTGGAGAGGATGCAGAGAAGAGGAAACCCGCATGCACTGCTGGTGGGAATGTGAATCAGTAAAGCCACTATAAAAAACCAGCACAGAGATACCTTAAAATATTAAAAATACAACTGCTATACCATCCAACTATTCCACTTCTGGGTATTTATTTGAAGAATATGAAAAGACTAATTTGCAAAGATAGATTTACCCCCAGGATTATTGCAACATTATTTACAATAGCCAAGAAATAGAAACTACCTACATGTCCATTAGCAGATGAATGTGATGTTTAGTTATACACACACACACACACACATATTAAGCATATTGCAATACTGATTAGCTAGGTTTAAATACTCAGTCTCTTTATGCATTTTTCCCTGAGGCAAACTAATACTACCCCAGTAAAATAAGGAATAATTACATTACATTGACATATTGCTTATTTAATGACTAAAGATAATGCTTATAGAACAATAGCATGTTTGGAGCTACAAATCAGAAAGTCAATGTGGATTAATTATATGAACTTCTGCCTCAAAGAAAGTCATTATTTATTCTGGATTTTTGAAATTAAGTTGAAAGAGTCTATGCACACAAACATAAATATTTATTCATCCATCTGACATAATTAAAATATAAAAATAAATTTTAAATTATTTCGATATTTGAAAAGACAACTTATCTATAATAATAAAAGCATAATATGCTAATTAGATTGGACAGCCAGATGACCTTCCAGAGGAATCTAGGGCTGGGAGGGCTGAGGCAAGCCGCCATGACTGTGAGGGCCAAGGCAAGCCACTGCGGCTGCGAGGGCCGAGCCCCTTGCACATATTTCGTGCATCGGGCCTCTAGTTTTTAAATAATTTAAACTTAACAGAAGAATACAAAGATAATCCAGAGAGTTTCTGTATGTCTTTTACCTAGCTTTCCCCAAAGCTATCATATTACATAACCATTTTACATTTATCAAAACTAAGGAAATAACATTGGCACAATACTACTAATTAACCACACTTTTTATCCATATTTTAAAAATGTCTCCACTAGTATTCTTTTTATGCTGCAGAATCCAATCCAGAATGGCCTGTTACATTTAGGCATGATTCTCCTTAATGTTTTCCTGTTTGTGATCCCCCCCGCCACCCCCCAGTTTTTCTTGTTTTTCAAACCTTTGCACTTCTGAAAAGTACTGGTCAAATAGTTTGTACAATGTACTTCAATTCGGGTTTGATGTTTTCTCCTGATTAGAATTGCATTATAAATTTTTGAGAAAGAATGTCACTATTAAGTGCCTTCAAAACAAATTTTGTTAGGATATATAAAATATCTTTAAAATATATTAAAAATTAACATAAGTTACTACTGGTAAGGTTTAGCTTAGTGTTTGCCAGGTTTTTTCACTGCAAAATTCCTACTTTTCCCTATCTACACTTTATTCCTTGGACACAAGTCACTGAATCCAGATTACTGGACACACTACCAACTAATATGACAAAATGATTTCTGTTAAATGATTCTAAAAACAATTACAATTGAATTAAAATCTTCTGTTTGAGCCTTGCAGTTATGTAAATATGTTTCCTTAAAAGAAAATGTCCAAGTGAAGTAATTTCTATATCTGAGTGTCAATAGAAAAAGGGAAAGTTTCCCCTCAAAGCTCTGCTTTTTGAACAGTGATAATACGAATATCAAGAATGTAGGAATCTTAAATAGAATGCCATAAGCATTGAGATATACTTCAGAACCTGATTTTTACACTAAGCAAACCATTTTCAAGGTGTCAGATACTTTTGAAAGCTGAATCAATTCTTGCAGAATGTGAGAATATATTTAGTATGAGAAGCATTACTCCCATGGCCTTAAATTATTGTTTGATACAACATTGAAAGTCAATAATTTGCTTGCAGGTAGCAACTTGCTCATGAGAAGAATGAGTGAGTTCTACTTCAAGTACATTTTGGTTGCATTAACCAATATTTCCCAAATTCTGAATTATATTCACTTGATATATCAGAGTAAAGTCTTTCAGTAAAATATAAATCTGGTAATATATATGCTTGTTTATTTTTTCA
>NW_005367989.1:4009127-4040129 GCF_000412655.1 Myotis brandtii
ACCTACAGAGTTTCCACTTCAAATTCACCCTTTTTTAAATCATATTTACTTTGGGGTGAAAATAGAGTGAAGTAACACAATAAAGCCATTTTTTCATGATTGTATTCATATTTAAAGCATGCTTTCAGGCCAGTTGTATTGACTAGCATTCCAGAGGTGATCAATTGATACATATATAAATATATATATTAATTTGATCTTATACTATTGTATGTAAACAGTTTTCTTTCAATTGGTGAGCCGCCATAACTTCAAATCACAAAGTTCTTACAAAAAATTAAGCTTTCCCATAAATGGTATGATACCAAGGTAAGTTAAATGTTAATATACTAGTACATATGTACATAACTGAATCCAGTCTAGAGAGTAGGGAAAATGAATCCGGTCTAGAGAGTAGGGAAAGATAGAACTGTTTCAATTCTACGTAGTTTGTTATGTACATACTGCACACAATGAAAAAGATAGGGCATTGCACCCACATGTTTTCACTTTTCTCCAAACATAACTTTTTGATAATGTTAATAGGCTTTGTGTATGTTTTGATTCCATAAAGTATTTTTACATAAATCCTGAATATTTTTTCTAGACCTTGAAAATGGATACAACCATCAAACTCTGAGTCAAGCTCTGGAAGCTCATTGCCAACACAGGTACCCCAAGGAATGCAAGAAGCTCCATTGTCCAACGTAATAATCCACTGACATACATAAGATTAATTTAATTTATTGTTTTCAGTGAAACCATAAGGTTTTTAAATTTTTATGTTTTGGAAGAGAGTGGCTATTTTTCCTCTGTACTTAGAGAAAGATTTAGGTCCTAGCCTGAAAATGATGCTGTACTTGTGGTCACTACCCCTGTTGATCACTGGCCGAAGCCAAGCAGTGCCCCAGATGCTCCCAGATAGGGCCAGTCATAAATGTGCACCTAAATTCATCAGTTATCGGTGTGAAGCAAAATCTGCTACTGACTCATACCTGAATATGCATTTTATTTTGGCCACAGCCTTCGAGTTTGTTTTTTGGTGTCCTGTAAAATGGCTTTTCTTACTCCCATTTTGTAAATGACAATAATACAGTTGACCCCTTCTATGCCTGCCTAAGAGACTGCCTTATATTTTGGTCACATATACAGCCTCATTTTGTGGTCTTGTCGATGCCCTAACACTCCCTGATTTTTATCTCCATTTTACTGGATTTTGAAAAAAGCTGCTTTCAAATGTCCAGTACCTTTTATCTTAAAAGGAATTCACTTTTTTGTTTTTTTTCTTCTCAATAGTATTTTGGAAAATGTATATTTGTAGACTACTGTTGCATATGAGCATAACCTTGAAGGTAATAATGGAATTCAAATGAAGGAATTTGGCCAACTAAAAAATTACATGGGCTAACAGCATTTAGTACAATTTATAATTCCATATATTTTCTGTTGTCATAGCATATTTTTTTAGTGTGAATAGGAAACCTGTACTGTATATGCTCCTGTATCTTGCTGCCTGAATGTCTTCCAACTACCTTATTAAAGTAAAAAAAAGAAATGGTTTTGGGATTTATTTTGCCACATTTCTTTAGAAATCTCAAATTAAAATAGAAAGTCACATGCTTTTCCTTGAGTCATCACGTGTAATTTTCAAACTGGATTTGCATAACCTTTTAAGCTCTAAACAATATACTTTGTAAAATAGATTTTAAAAAAGAATAAAACTCTGCTACTTGAGAGAAAATGGAATGCATTTTCTAGCAGTTATTAGGTGGATTTTCAAACCACATAATAGTGTCTTCATGAGACACAGGGTTATCTTATCTTTAAAAAATCCTTCAAAATAAATGTGTTTGTTGTAAACAAATGTCATAAAATATATCAGATCTATTTTCATGTTGTTTTTTTTAGGAAATTATTGTTCATATATATTTACATTTCTTTAGAGATGAGGCATTAAAATAAACAAACACCTTTTCAAACACAACCATGCATTTGACTGTTTATTTTTATTTGCTACTGTTTCTATACCTTCTTTCCACTCTATGTGCTAGTCCTTCTTATGACTCCCAGTACTGGACTATAAACTGCTCCTCAAGACACCTCACTATTTGACAACAATTCTTTCATGAATTACATAATATAAACATTTCATAGGCTTATTTGCAATGTTTTAATTTATCCTAGATGATGTCATTCTTAATTATGTTACTTACTTTGTATGGAAGGCAGAGTAAATATGTGATTGGCAATACCACTGACTAAGAGTGTATTGTTTGTAAGTCCTTTTGCTTGTTGATTATTAATAATAGTTCATGTAAGTGTACTTATTCTCCTCATATCAACTCTTAAGTGACTCATCTAATTTTACCATCTGTTATTTCATAACTAGCCCTCTAAATGGACACATGGAAAACATTAGGGGAAAATGATCTGAAAATGTCCATGATGAAAATTTGGTTTATAAAGCATTGTAATTATTAACACCAAATTTTTAAAGCATTTCATCTGATTTCATGCTTGCAGATATGGCAGGATGTCACTTTATGCCTACTTCACTCCTTTTTGTTGTTGTTGTTAAACTTAGTAAATAAACAGAAACTTTGTTAGAATAATAAATCAACAAATGTTATGACATGAGAGACTGCTGAAATTAGCAAAGAGATTTTGTTTTGTTTTATGTCTTTTTCTCTGAAGATCATAAGGGAATGTATTCATAGCTGAAATTAGCAAAGAGATTTTGTTTTGTTTTGTTTTGTGTCTTTTTCTCTGAAGATCATAAGGGAATGTATTCATCATTCAAATTAGAAAGTTGATAATTCATTTTATGGATGGACCTTGGAAAGAAAATGGAAAGTGAAGGAACTGATTATAGAACCAAGTTAGATCTAGGACTATGGGAGAAATACTGAGGGTAAGAACAGATACCAGATAGAGGGGTTATGTGGGGATAAGAGAAAAGAGGAGGGGATACTGGAAATATAAGGGAGAATCTAAATACTAGTTTGAGGTGGACTTTGAGTGGCTTCATAATTGACTTTATGATTAATATTTTGTATTATCATAACACTCTGTATGTATTCCCTATCTGCCAATGACAACTCTTGATTTCTTATAAGGAACTATATCTTTATACTTCCCCAGGCTCCAAAAGCAAAACTAAGGGATTGCATGAGGAGTGGAGACTTCCGGGTGGAAAATTTTGGTTGCAGTCTGACGTCTGCCTGTAGCAATATAAATCACTATTTAAACGTGGAAAGCACCACTGTGGTATTTAAACTGGTGGAGAGAAACGGGCCTGAACCTCACATGAGCAGCAATGGTGGGGAGCGATGAGGAGAAGACCAACACTGAAATAGCACCAGAGCCTCTGGGTAGTGTAGTCCAAGAGTGGATGTTCAATAAGGAAGCCAGAGCTATACTCTACTGTTAAGTTTTTACGCTAAGCACCATAAGAAACATTTTTGCAATAGTTATCCAGAAAGGGAGCAATACTACTTATGCATATTTTGTGGCATAATATGCCACAAAGGGAAGAGTAGAAGTACCAAAACCTGGCTCTCTTTCTGCCGCCTCATCTCCTGTGTCACCCATTTGCTATACACAATAAGAAGAGAGTTTGGAAAAGGAGCTTGAACGATGCAGTGCTTAAGGGGTCTGCCTTTCAGGTAAAAAGCAAGGGCAGAGAATAGATCTGGGTGGGCAAATAAAAATATCACAGGAGGCAATTAGAAAATCTGTGAAATACCCTGTTGCTAAGGCTACTGGTATAACTATTACAAATAAATACAGTTACATTGCTTGGTATGTTTACTTTGCTTGCTTGCTATAAGCTACAGGACTGAACGGATCCACTGCTTTCTGAATTCCAAAAGGCTGCTGAGACTCAACAAACTTTCACCAGGCATGAGATTTTGGACAGTTCTGAGGTGTTCAGTTATACCGCCGTACCTTTGAGTTATGTTCAATTTGGCTTCTGTGCCTGCTGGTTCATCAAAGATAATTCCCCCCAGCTACCTCTCTTTCAAAAATGTCTTCCTAAATTAAGATGCCACTGCTGAACTGCCAACAGCTGGAAATGTGTATTTAATTGTTTATCCAGGAGAGAAAACATGTTGCACCCATCCCATTGGGACCATTGGCATCCTTTCCTGGGATGGCTGACCGAATTTAACGGTGCAAATTGTGTTGGTAGAATGGCTTTGCTGTTGTTGATGTTGATTTTTTTTTATGCAAAGCTAATTGTTTTATACAATTAGTTCCATAACCTTGTGTAATTAACAATTTTCTAAGCAACTAAGAATCAACCTACAACCTTTTTGATAAATAGTGAAAATTCAGTGTGATTCTCACCCATGAAGTGAAACACTTAATATAACTTCTAAGAGGTAAACTATCTTGGTTTCCTCTGTTTTAATTTTAATGTAGAAAGTGCCTAATTTTATTCATGATAAATATACAGGTACTTTTTATTCTTTATTTTCATACCTTTATATTTTTGTTTAGCACATACACATATGTACATGCTTATTCTAGGCTTTATTCCTCTAAAATATAAAAAAGATATTACAATTACACCTTTAAATACTGATTTTTATAATAGGAGAAATTTTTATAGGAGAAATTTAAGATGACATAGCTTTCTCTAATATATTACATATAGTTTATAAATACAGTGGGGCCTTGACTTATGAGTTTAATTCGTTCCGAGACCGAGCTCGTTAACTCAAATTACTCTATCAACTCAATGCAAAAAATCGGCCGAGAGACAGCTGGTATCTCAAAAAACTCGTTACTCGGGACATTCGTAAGTCAAGGCCCCACTGTATACTACATGCACCATTAGAAATTTTAAGAGCCATTTTGAATATCAACAAGTTAATCATAATTATTCTTGATATTATACTTCTTTATTTCACTTTTCCATTCACAAATATACAGTTAAATTTGCAGTTTAATATTTCATTTTAAAAATTGATTCTCAAGCTATCCAAAAATAGAGCCTCCAAGATTGCAAAAGTATATTTATACATACGGTTATTTGTAAAAAAAAATTATTTTACCAAATAGTTCACTATCTAAATTGATCTCTCAATAAAAATTTTATCAAACTTTTGGACAGTATTTGAAATTCTCCAACAAAAGTAATAAAACAAATAAAAAATGTTTCAATACTGTTTTAGAAAACCAGGCACATGACTCCATAGCTCCTTGCTAATGCAGTAACATCTTTTATTGCCCTCAGTTCTTACCTACTATCACATTCAAGTCAGATCCCTAATAGCACAGCTGCCACTGGGGAGCATCCAGTCACAAGAAGTCTAATTTATTATGTGTTATTCAGTTTGGGGAGTCATATTCTGGGTCTCATTCATACTTATACTATATATTATAGCTTTCCTGCATAAGTTTATTATATTTAATTAAACAGCGCCTAATTTATGATATGGCAGTTAAGAAAAGCAGTAATTTTTTACAGGTTCCCTGAATATTTATCACATTGTTATTCCTAAGGGACCATCATTGGAGGGTGCATATATAATCAGATAATATTACCGGGTAAATATGACCAATCAGAAAGATTTTTTTTCATTACTTTGAAAAACTCTTAATGACACAGATGACCATATTTGTGGCTGTAGCTGTATTGTCTAATACAGTGCATGGCATGTTGTTGGTCCTTAATATATGCTTGTATAATGAGATAATAAAACTACGTAAACTTGAGCACTAAACCATGTAGGGGGATAATTACAATGAATGATAAATAATTAAAATAGTACATCCATTAATATAATTACTTCTTTAAAGATGATGCCATTTTCTGTTAAAATATTGTCACCTAAATGAAAGAAAGGAAACTAATATGATTGCATGTAAAATTTATATATTAAAAAATGAAGCTCTCACACAAATCACAAATTTAAAATATAATAATTAGAAAACATTTATGATATAATAATTCTTGTTTATAATTAATTTGCTACAAGTATTTTTAATGTTTCTTTGATTCTCTTTTAAAAACAAATATGTTAGTCTTTCTATTTCATTCTTTTCCTTTATTTGTAATATATTGATAATCTCATATTGAAGAGAAGATAAAGTGTTTTAAAAAAGTATGTCAACATAGATCAATGGAATAGAATAGAGAACCCAGAAATTGACCCAAACCACTATGCTCAATTAATATTTGACAAAGGAGTCAAGAACATACAATGGAGTCAAGACAGTCTCTTCAGTAAATGGTGTTAGGAAAATTGGACTGATACATGCAAAAAAATGAAACTAGGCCACCAACTTACACTATACACAAAAATAAACCCAAAATGGATAAAGGACTTAAACATAAGATGGGAAACAATAAAAATCTTAGAGGAATCCACAGGCAGCAAAATCTCAGACATATGCAGAAGCAGTATCTTCACCAATACAGTTCCTAAGGCAATGGAAACTAAAAAGAAAATAAACAAATGAGACGACATCAAAATAAAAAGCTTCTGCAAGGCAAAAGAAACCATCAACAAAACAACAAGAAAGCCCACTGCATGAGAGAACATATTTGCCAATGTTATCACTGATAAGGTTTTAATCTCCAACATTTACAGGGAACTCATACAACTAAAAAAAGGAAGATAAACAACCCAATCAAAAAATGGGCAATGGACCTAAATAGATACTTTTCCAAAGAGGACATAAGGAAGGCCAAGAGACATGAAAACATGCTCAAAGTCACTAATCATTCAAGAGATTCAAATCAAAACGACAATGCGGTACCATGTCACACCTGTCAGAATGGCTATCATCAACAAATCAACAAATGACAAATGCTGGTGAAGATGCAGAGAAAAAGGAACACTCGTGCACTGCTGATGGGAATGCAGACTGATGCAGCCACTGTGGATAACAGTATTGAGTTTCCTCAAAAAACTAAAAATGGAACTTCCATTTGACCCAGTGATCCCACTTCTAGGAATATATCCCAAGAAACCAGAAACACCAATCAGAAAGGATATATGCACCCCTATGGTGCCCATCAGTAGATGAGTGGATTAAAAACCTGTGGTACATCTACACAATGGAATAAAACACTGCGGTAAAAAAAGAAGGAATTCTTACCATTTGCAACAGCATGGATAGAACAGGAGACCATTATGCTAAGCGAAATAAGCCAGTCAGAGAAAGATAAATATCACATGATCTCACTCATTTATGGAATATAGTGAACAACATAAACTGATGAACAAAAACAGATCTAGAGACAGAAGTATTGATCAGACTCTCAAACCTCAGAGGGAAGGTAGGGGAGGATGGGGGTAAGGGGGAGAGATCAATCAAAGGACTTGTATGCATACATATAAGCCTAACCAATGGACACAGACACCAGGGGGGCGAGGACATGAGTGGGGGTGCTGGGAGGGACAATTGGGGGATAAGGATACATATGTAATACCTTAATCAATAAAGAATAAAATTAAAAAATAAAATAAAGTATGTCAAAAAGCTAAATGAGTCTCTAATGCCTCTAACTTCTAAATTTCCTTGAACTATTTTCTCTTCTCTCCCATACAAATTTATCTGGATTGAATGTAATACTGGGGAAAATTAATTTTCTTCCTGTCTTGGAACCTAGGTACTACAATTAAACCCCTTGACAAAGGTATTATGATGTTGTTAAAATATTGGCCATAAAACATATTCTATAGTGGGTAAAACGTGACCTACTTAATATACAGAAGGAATTTTTGTTCTTCAGCATATTAATATTTCAGTCCTGAAATTATAGGTCATAGATTAAAATCATAGGAAATTTGAGCAGTTTAAGTCATTCTAAAACACATAGCTCCTCTTCTTTACCTAGGAAAGGATTAGCACCTTTTCAGACTGTCAAAAACAAATGGGTGTGGAGATCTTCTGGTCAAATAGTTCAGTAATTAAACTCTGTGCTGGCCTCTTCCCATGAACACATCAAAATTATAACTAAACTTGTGGCCCGGTGCATGGACTCATGCACACTGAAAGGAAATTTATTAGAAGAAACATTTTAATATCGTTATTCACCCTTTCTCTATAATAGAAATGTCAACAAAAACAACCAAATTCACAATAGATAATGACAGATTGAAACACATGCATGCAATTGGTACCAGCTAGAACTTTATATGTATCGTATATGCATGAGTCAACGTTTATTTTTATTTTTATTTTTTTTAATATATTTTATTGATTTTTTACAGAGAGGAAGGGAGAGGGATAGAGAGTTAGAAACAGCGATGAGAGAGAAACATCGATCAGCTGCCTCCTGCACACCTCCCACTGGGGATGTGCCTGCAACCAAGGTACATGCCCTTGACCAGAATTGAACCTGGGACCTTTCAGTCCGCAGGCCGACGCTCTATCCACTGAGCCAAACCAGTCAGGGCGGTCAACGTTTATTTTTAAATTGCCAGTGTGCATCATATGTACTGGCCGGTTGGTTGGATGGTCAGACGGAGGTGCGGTTGGTCACTTAGCCTTTTATATATATAGACTAGAGGCCCAGTGCGCAAAAATTGTGCATGGGTTGGGGGGTCCCTCAGCCCAGCCCGCACCCTCTCATAATCTGGGACATCCCTCTCGCAATCCAGGACCACTGGCTCCTAATCCCTCGCCTGCCTGCCTGATGCCCCTAACTGATCGCCCGCCTGCCTCATCGCCCCTAAACACTTGCCTGCCTGCCTGATGCCCCTAATTGCTCACCCTCCTGCCTGATCATCCTTAACTTCTCGCCTGCCTGACTGATCACCCCTGACCACCTCTGCCTGCCTTCCTGATTTCTCCTAAACACTCTGCATGCCTGCCTGATTGCCCCTAACTGCTTGCCTGCCTGCCTGATTGCCCCAGCCTCTTGTCTGCCTGCCTGATCACCCTTAACCACTCTGCCTGCCTGCCTGATCGTCCCTAACCACTCTACCTGCTTGCCTGATCACCCCTAACCACTCACCTGCCTGATCGCCCCTAACCACCTCTGCCTTGGCCCCACCACGTGGCTTTGTCCGAAAGGACGTCTGGAATGACGTCCGGAAGGTCATTTGTCTGTCCAGTCTAATTAGCATATTACACTTTTATTATTATAGATTATAGAACAATCATCATTGAGAACCACCTGAAGAAAGCTGAACAGAATTCCTGTAACTAAGGATATAAACAAAAAGCCATGTAGAGACTGAGAGGTGGAAATGCTGACTAGGCAGATCCCACATCCATAGCAATTAAAAATCCAGAGGGATATCTCAGCTGTGGAGGTCTCCTTGGAGGAGCAAAACACTCCAGACCCACACCGGGCTCTCCAATCTGGAGCACCAGAACCAAAAAGAGGAGTCTGCATAACACACACCTGGTTGGGAAAACCTGTGAGAACTGTGTCCTGCTGGAGAATGACAATAGCCTCTTAAGGGGTCTACACACTGACTCACTCACTCACCACCTCATATGCTCTAAGCTCCATCTCAGGGGCAGCAGCTCAAAAGTTCCAGGGCCCACAGGGCTGAACTAAACTGACTAACTTCAGTGCAAGGGCTTGAGGGGCAGGGCTGGAGCATCTCTCTGCAGGGACAGAAGTGCTGGCACGTGCCACTGCTCCTTTGTGTAGCTCTCCTCCCACCCAGCTGGCACTATTCAGACAGAAGCCAAGTCTGTGCCTCCATTAACCTGGTTAACACCATTTGGCCCACCCTTGTGATTCCCTGAGACCCCAACTCACCCAACATGCCCACCTGCCCATGCCTCTTCCAAGAGCTCCTCCACACAGCGGCCTGCCTTGGCTCCTGCTGTTGAATTTCCCCAAATCTCTCAAAAATCCACCATTACCCAGTAAGCAGCAGCCAACTTTGGCATGGCTTGTAGCTCTTGTGAAGCAGCCCCAAGCCAGCACAATTGGCAAACTGTCTCAACTTGCATTAACTCCCATCAGGTGACTCCAAGCCTGGCATAAACAGCAGCTAGTCTGGGCCTGGAAAGTAGTTTTAGTTAAGCTGCCACAAGCCTGGCACAAGTAATGGCTGGCCTCAGCTCACCTTGTGGTGCCTGCCAGAGAGGCTCAGACCTGGTACAAGTGGCAGCTGGCCTCAGTTTGTAGTGTAACTTCTCTGAGGCAACTGCAAGCCCAGCACAAGTGACAACCAACCTCAGATCACTTTGTAGCTCCTTCCTCATGGCCCAAAACCTGGCACAGTCGCAGCTGACCTTGGCTTGTATTGAAGCACTTTCCCCAAATGAAAAAACAGCATAAACCTCAGAATGCAAGGTAAATGAAATGGAGACAAGATAAAGAGTTCAAAACACTGATTATAAGGATGCTTAATGAAATTAAGGAAAGAATAGATGAACTCAGTCAGAATTTCAATGAAGAGGTAGAAAACATAAAAGAGATTGAAATCATAAAAAAGAATGACTCAGAAAAGAATAATAGCAGAAATAAAAAAAAAACATTAGAGGGAATCAATAACATATTAGATGAAGAAGGGGATTAAATCACAGTAACAGAAAACACCCAATCAGAACAGGAAATAAAAAAAGAATTAGAAAATGAGGATAGCCTGACCTGTGTTGCCCAATGGTTGAGCATCCAACCTATGAACCAGGAGATTCATGGTTCAATTCCTGGTCAGGACACATGCCTGAGTTGTGGGCTTGATCCCCAGGAGGGACATGCAGGAGGTAGCCATTCAATGATTCTCTCTCATCATTGATTTTTCTATCTCTCCCTTCCTCTCTGAATTCAATAAAAAATATTTTTGAAAAATTAAAAAATGATAATTGTTTTGGAGACCTCTTGTACAACTTCAAGCATATCAACATTCTCATCATAGGGGTACTAGAAGAAGACGAAAGAGAAAACAAAGAATGGAATCCTATTTGAAAAAATAATGACGGAAAATTTCCATAACCTGGTGAAGCTAAAAAGACATACAAGTTCAGGAATCACAAAGAGTCCCAAAGAAGATGAACCCAAAAAGGTCTACACTAAGATACATCATATTTTAAATGTGAAAGGTTAATGGCACAGATAGAATCTTAAAAGTACCAAGAGTAAAACAGTTATTCTTAATTACTTACAAGAGAGTTCCCAAAAGGCTGTCAACTCATTTCTCAACAGAAATCTTGCAGGCCAGAAAACATTGGCACGAATACTCAGAGTGATGAAAATCAAGGACCTACAATCAAGATTGCTCTATCCAGCAAGGCTATAATTTAGAATCAAAGGAAAGATAGAGAGTTTCCCAGACAAGAAAAAGCTAAAGGAGTTATCACCACTAAAACAATATGATAAGAAATGTTAAAGGAACTTTAATGAGAAAAGAAAAGATCAAAA
This sequence comes from Myotis brandtii, assembly GCF_000412655.1. Lineage (NCBI taxonomy): Eukaryota > Metazoa > Chordata > Mammalia > Chiroptera > Vespertilionidae > Myotis > Myotis brandtii. The sequence continues at coordinate 4,020,454 of NW_005367989.1, forward strand.
ATATAAATACAAAAGTATAGAAAGAAAATATTCTCACTGAAAAAGATAAACACTTGCTAATAGCAGAGGATCAATCAGTTATAAAGCTGGTATAACCTGAAACCATAAAATACCTATTTGAAAATATGGGTATAAAGCTTCTTGACATTGCTCTTGGCAATAATTTTTTGGTTCTGACCAAAGCAACAAAAACAAAAATAAACCATTATGGCTACATCAAACTGGAAAGATCTGCACAGAAAAGGAGACCATCAACAAAATGAAAAGGTGACCTACTGATAGGAAGAAAAGATTTGAATCCATATATCTGATGAGGGCTTAATACCCAAAATATATAAAGAACTCATATAACTCAAAAGCAAAAAAACAAAAGAAATTGATGAAAAAAATGATAAAAATAACTGAAGAGACATTTTTCCTAAGACATCATACAGATTTCCAACAGGTACAAGAAAGATGCTCACCATCACTAATCATTAGGGAAATAAAATTATAATGAGGTATCACCTCATACCTGTTATAATTGCTGTTATTAAAAAAAAGATAATGTGTTAATGAGAATGTAGAGAAAACAGATCCCTTGTGTACGGTTGGTGGACATGTACTTTGGTATAACCACTGTGGAAAATAGTATGAATATTTTTCAAAAATTTAAAAATATAACTATTATAAATCCAGCAATCTCATTTCTGAGTGTATATCCAAAAAAGACAACAACTATAAAGACTCAAATGTTATATGAACCACCATATCAATGCAGCATTATTTGCAATAGCCAAGATTTATGGGAACAACATATGTGTCAACTGATCATGAAAGATAAAGAAAATGTGAAATCTATCTATCTATCTACCTATCATCTATCTATATAATGAAATATTGTTTATATATTTACATATACATGATATTTACATAATATTTTAACCTATGAGCTATAATTTCAGGACTAAAAGGTTAATATGCTGAAGAACAAAAATTCCTTCAGTACAGTAACTTAGATCACGTTTTGCTTACTATAGAATATGTTTTATGGTTAATATTTTAACAATGTAATAATACTCATGTCAAGGGATTTAACTGTAGTACCTAGGATCTAAGACAGGAAAAAATTAATTTCCACTAGTATTGCATTCAATCCAGGTACATTTGTATGGGAGAGTAGCTCAAGGAAATTTAGAAGTTGGAGGCATTAGATACTAATTACCTATTTGTGTCTACATCTAACAGACTTGGAATAAATCATTATTAAACTTTATTTTCACTTAATGATATGTTTGCTGAATCATAAGTCAGAAATGTCATACCATTCTTATTCAAATATCTCTTCATTGTTAAAAAATAATCTATTTCCATTTATGATCCCAAGATTTCTACACAGGTGATTTCAAATTATATAGTCCATTTATACAAAAAAATAATCTATTTCCATTTATGATCCCCAGATTTCTACTGATATACACAGGTGATTTCAAATTATATAGTCCATTTATACATGGAAAAAATACTTTCCAAAAAAGTTAAGTTGATATCTAATTCTCATTAAGAACCTTCGGGCAGAAAAAGGTGTAGAGTATGTTCAATAAATTGCTCGTGAAGCAGCTTCCTCAAGTGAAATGTTTTATTATTATTTTAGGAAAGCTCTTAGTGGTTGGAGAAGTGAAGAAAAAAGAGAGCTTTACCTCTTGTGGAAAGGGAAATTAGATATGTTATTCTACTTTGTCAGATTTGTGGTCTTTCTCCTAAATGTCAATCCACATTTCTGAATCTTAATACTTTGCTCCAGTGCCCTTGATTCAGCTAGATAGCAACTAGATTGAATATTTATTTGGCACTGCTATGTAAAATTTTGTCCCCTAGGCCTGGATCTCTGCACTGAAAGTACAGGAGATGGAGACTTTTTTAGCTGCTCTCGAGGCTGTCTGATTGTTCATTCACACTCAAATTTGGCTATATACAGAGTTTAGTTTCTTCTTTTCCTTGTTTAAGCTGTCAAGGATCATGGAACAAGTGAGCCATTCCCATTACTGTATAATCATGTTTCTCACCATGATGACTAAGTGCAAAATCTACCAGATATTCCAATATTTTCCTCTATTTGTACTCCCATCCATACTACATCTGATGGTTATTAGAGCAAGTGTAATGAGACTACATCAGGGAAGAGAGCAGGATTCGAACCTACAGTGAGAAACAGCTGTGTGCAGAGGGCAGCTAGACTAGACAATAAAGTTGATCTTTAATTGAGATAGGCAGCCGGCTAATCCAAACCATGTGAAGGAGGGAGCAGAGAAATCAACATCCTACATTCACTTCCTTCCTCTGGAGTTTCCTTGTGTTTCTATTGGCTAAATACAACTGAAAGTCAAAGGACAAAGGAATCTCCTGACAGGCACTCTCAAGGGGCCAGGCTTCTCAGGAGAGTTGAACTTTCATACTCTACATGAAGATTATAAATGTTCAAATTCCCATGATTAATTCACAAGTAATTTTATTCAATGATATGCTTTATCAAGTATTTCTTAATTTGGAAACTTTGATATTCTACTCGGTTGGGAGCCAGTTAGCCCATATATGATGGTATAAAAAAAGATAATCGCATCAAATTAAACTTAAACATTTTTGAGGAGAATATGAACTATATCTTTAGGTAGCCCCATTATCATTCCGTACTGAAATATATTAGCATGCCATGTGAATAAGACTCAAGTACTACTCAATTTCCAAACATATAACTTTCCCTTCTCAAATTTAGTATTTTAAGCATATGGGTCTTGGTTTAACCAACAACAGAGAAGTTTTACATTAGTATTCATCTTTTAAAATCTCAGTACTAATTGGCTAAAATTTAAAAGCTTCCATGGGTTTGCTCAAGTTGTATAAAATTTCAAACAGAAAGGAAATTCAACATATGTATTAACTATCTGTTCCTGTTATGTCTGTAGGTCCCATCCCAGTACTAAGATAGATAACCAGAAATCAAGTAATTAGATATATTTTCTCAAGTAATTAAAGCAGTGTTTCAATTAAATTATTAAAGTTATCTCCTTAGTTTTCATACTTATCATTAAAGGATATTCACTGTGTACCTAGTATAGATCAAAGATCTTTGCATGCATTAAATTAATCCTCACAAAATCTCTTTGTAAAACTACCTATTTGAATAACATTGTTTCATATTTGAGAAAATAATCCTGAAAATATTGTCTGTGGTATTCACCATTACAAGACAAATAGGACATACAGTATTCCCTTTTTATCTGTGGGGATTATGTTCCAAGACCCCAAGTGGACGCCTGAAACTGTACCTACTGTTTTCCTATACATACATACCTATAATAAAGTTCTCTTGCACTTTTGGGTTATTATTAGTAAAACTAGAGGCCCCGTGCATGAAATTCGTGCACAGGGGTGGGGGTCCCTCAGCCCAGCCTGCAACAATGCAAGCATTCCACACCCGGCCTGGCCAGAGGCCCTCCGCGGCCAGGCGTGGAATGCTTGATTCATCACCAGGGTGACAACGCAAGCGTTTCCCCACCCCGCCCCCCAGCCGCTTTGTGCCCGATGCCCAGAGGCCCTCCACGGCCTGGGTGGAATGTTTGTCTCATCACCATGGTGACAAAGCAAGCATTCTGCCAGGCCGCTCACGCTGCCCACTCTCAGCAGCCGCCTCCCCCTCCCCCGAGACTGGGAGACTCCGGTGGCGCTGAGAGGACTGGGCGCCACCATCTTGTGGCTATGGGTGCCTCCATCTTTGTGACAGAGTGACAGTTAATTTGCATATCACCCTTTTATTAGATAGGATAAGAGTTATTTGAACACAAACATTGTGATACTGTGACAGTCAATCCAATAACTGAGAGGACCACCAAGTGACTAATGGGTGGGAGCAGTGCCTGAGTTCATAGAATGGATACATTAGACAGAGGAATGATTCATATCGAGGCTGGATGGACAAGGAAGGTGCAAGATTTCATCATGTTATTCAGAGTGGTGCAAAATGTAAATCTTATGAATTGTTTATTTCTGGAATTTTCCATTTAATTTCAGACTACAGTTGACCAAGGGTAATAAACCATGTGACAGAAACCAGGGGGCTATGGTATATGTTAAATTTTCTGCTTTAGTAAATATTCTATGAAAAACACTTTTTCTCATTAGGCTAATGTGTGTGTGTGTGTGTGTGTGTGTGTGTGTGTGTGTGTGTGTTTTCTATTCCCAGCACGTTATTTATGGATTCCACACTTTCACACATTTTCTCTATCAAAGTATCCTCAATTTATCCTAATGTAAATGTGTAATCTGTTTCTTTTTGGAATCCTGACTAATATAAATGATGTATTATCTTTGCCTTTCATTGGTGCCAGGGCCTCAATCCCTAACCCACTGCCCATGTCATATTGGCTGCATCTGGCTTACTTGAGCCACTGTGACATCATATCTCACTGGGACATTTTATTATTTGAAGTTTTAACCATGGTAGTTTTTTTCTTTTTATTCTCAATCAGCCTTGGCTGCCATCAAACAGCATCTATAATACAGCAGATGACTGATAAAGCATTGCCATTTTTCATTCACAATCTCAGACAGGAAGCCCTGACTTATAGAATCATCATTTCTCTTACGAGGGTCTGCCTGAGTTCAAAGAGTGCTGTTCAAACTCTCCTAGTCTTCTATGATTTAGAGCATGTGATTTCAAATGTGCATGTAGATAAGAAGGAGGTGGGAACATTGGCTCTGTGTAAATCTAATTTGTATTTAAATGATATCACAATGGGATAATTTTCTAAGTACATTGCCTTGATGCTTTCAATATTACTAATATTGCCTATCTATCAAGCTATTTATAAATTCTTCTATATATTTCTCAAATTTTAAAGTTCTTCAAGTCAAAACCATCCTTGGTCAACATTTTGTCATGGCTCACAATACCTTTTACATTACAGCTACACCTAAACTTCCCAAACTTACAGACAATTGAGACATCATTTGTTAAAATTATACAAAATTTTCCCTTTTATGGTTCTTGTAAAAAAAAAAGTGGTTCTTGTGAAATATTCTTGAGTAGTGAATGATAGTAACATTAAAAATGATATTTAATGCGAAAACCCCTTATTTTACCTCCTAAAGGTTTTAGTGTCAAACTCACATCCAAGTTTGGGGGTTTCCTCAGCATGGAGAATTTCTTATACTTTTAAAAAGGTATAACTCCCCATAGCAGGCCTCTTCCACTTTAACATTTTACCTATGACTGAAAAATTATAACACCCCTTACCTACCTTCAACGTATTAACCAGGTTTTAAACTAGCATCACTGGTGTATATGACAAGAACCTTGGGTGCTTCTTAAACCTGGAATTTGAGTCACACAGCTGTAGCTTTAGAGTCAGGGCAATCCTCTTCCAGCTGTGCCTTTTGTCTCCACACCAGGGGTCCTCAAACTACGGCCCGCCGGCCACATGCAAATACAAATATTGTATTTGCTCCCGTTTTGTTTTTTTACTTCAAAATAAGATATGTGCAGTGTGCATAGGAATTTGTTCATAGTTTTTTTTTAAACTATAGTCCGGCCCTCCAACAGTCTGAGGGACAGTGAACTGGCCCCCTGTTTAAAAAGTTTGAGGACCCCTGCTCCACACACTGAAGAGGAAGATCATTCAGGTACAGGCCCTGCCTTTTCTCCATGATAAGAAACTATGTTTCTGTAAAAATGAGTGTCTCCACGTCTAGGAATAGAATGTAAAAGGTGAGCTCAAGATTGTATTGGGTCTGAAACTCAAAGAATGATGGGTACATAAAACAAAACTACACATAAGCAGCTTAAAGTGGCCCCTACTAGTTTAATCTAGGACAATATAATAATAACAACAGATTATAACCTACTAAATAAAAATAACAATCTACAGTTAGTAATGATACAAATAAATAAAGAACTGCAAGCTCTAAAAATAAATTGACAAATGTTGAATAAAGAATGAGTTCACTCATGTGGGATGGAAAACTGAAAGCAACAAATGAACAAACAAAAATTCATAGACTCAGGCAAGAGCATGGCGGTTACCAGAGGGGAAGGGGGTGGGGGTTACTAAAACGGGTGAAATATAATGCGAGGGAAGAAGATTTTACTTTGGGCACACAATGTCGTATGCAGATGATATGCCATAGAACTGTACATCTGAAACCTATATCATCTTTTTATCCAATGTAACCCCAATAAATTTCATAATACAAAAGTACTGATGATACATACTACAAAATACATGCTATTTTGTACCTTGAAAACATATGCTAAATAAAAAGACAGTCACAAAGGAAAAAAAAAGAATGATGAAATTAAGATAATTACCATTTGAAAAACATTATATTAATACTTGATTAGTCAAGAATCACCAATGGACAAATAAAAGTAGTGGTCATAATTTAATTAAGTATAGGCTATCTACATATTATTAAAGTATGTCCCCTCAAAAGTACCTATTAAAAATAAAACTAGTAATTTTGCAATGAAAAAAATCTGACATCAGCTTAACCAAGTGAGCAAAGCTAGCATCACCAACAGTGGAACAAATCCATAACACATTTATATACATTTATGTTATATATAATTTTAAAATGTTTTTTGCTCTAAACTGTGATATTTAGGCAAATATGACTAAGTCTGTAGAATAGCTACTAGTTTTCTTTAACTTTAATTATTGATTTTGGTGATTACCCTGTATTTAAGTAAAAATTTTATCTTGTTTTAAAAAATAAACAGTGAAGTATTTAGAATTAAAGCATCATGTCTGCAACTTACTTTCAAATGGTTTCAGAAAATAATAAAAATATGTACAAATATGCAGAAGTATTTGTGATAAAACAAACGTATTAAAATATTTACAATTGGGAAATCTGAATCAATGGTAAATGGGGATTATTTGTATTATTTGAATTTTTATGAGTGTGAAATAATTTGAAAACAAAAAAATGCACAAACATAAAACAGATTTTATTCATCTTCTAGGGCTGCTATAACAAAATACCATGAACTGGATGGTTTAAACAACAAAAAATTATTTCCTCACAATTATTGAGGCTAAAAGTCTAAGATTAAGGAGTTGGCAATGTAGGTTTTCCTATGGTCTTTCTCCTTGGCTTGTAGATAGCCAACTTCTCCATGTGTCTCTACATAATCTTCAGTATGTGTGTGTCTATGTCCTAACTTCCTCTCCTTATAAGGACACCTGCCATATTGGAATAGGGCCAGCCTTAATGACCTCATTTTTAATTTAATTACCACTTTACTAACCCTTTCTTTAAATATAGTCACATTCGAGGCAGTAGGGATTAAAACTTCAACATATAAATTTTGGGAAACAAAAATCAGCCTTGATGTACGTTATAAGCCTTCAAAGTTAATTAATAATATTTAAGAGTCATTTGACATTAAAATTTACCTTTCTGAATCAATTTCTTACATATTTTTAAAAAATTCACTATAAAAGACATTCATGTTTTATCATCAATAGAATTAAATTATTAATTCATTCATTCATTTTTTAATATTTTTATTGAGTTTATTTCAGACAGGAAGAGAGAGGGAGAGAGAGATAAAAACATCAATGATGAGAGAGAATCACTAATCGGCTGCCTCCTGCACGCCCCACCCTGAGAATCGAGCCTGCAACCCAGGCATATGCCCTGACGGGGAATTGAACCCGTGACCTCCAGGTTCATAGGTCAATGCTCCACCACTGAGCCACGCTGGCAGGGCTCTTCCTCTCCTTTTGTCTGGCTAACTCCTGCTCTTCTTTCAGGTCCAGTTGTTTTTAAAAAAATCGCTGTAACATTTATGAGTATGCTTTTACATACATGTGTGTATGTAGATTCCTTTATTTTTCTTTAAAAAATAATATATTCTTCCTTTCATTAGTAAAAATTGAAAGCATTTAAGACTGAACTTCAGGAGTTTTAAAGACTTATAGTATTATAGGAGGTAGCAAGGAAGGAATGTATATAAAATTATTTTCCATAATTAAATTTAAAGACAATTATAAGAATCTTTGGGGAATAATGTTTAAATCTGAAGTCTAGAAGTAGAATGCACAGTTTTCCTACCTAATGTAAACTTTGAAATTTTCTCTAGTAACGAGTATTCTTTCTTTTTTTAAAAAACTATATTTTATTGATTTTTTTACAGAGAGGAAGGGAGAGGGATAGAGAGCTAAAAACATCGCTGAAAGAGAAACATCGATCAGCTGCCTCCTGCACACTCCCCACTGGGTATGTGCCCGCAACCAAGGTACATGCCCTTGACCGGAATCGAACCTGGGACCCTTGAGTCTGCAGGCCGACGCTCTATCCACTGAGCAAAACCAGTTAGGGCATAACTACTATTCTTTACATTCTGCCTTCTTAATACTCTCTGAAGTATTTTTTTCTAGTACAGTGCTGTTTTCCTAGCACAAGCTTCTATGCTCTCCCACCTAAATTTTGGTACTGTCATTCTAAATGATTCAGTATTCTTATCACTAGAGTTACTCTTTTCAGATCTAATGAGGTCACTATTGGCTTAATACCATTTAATGGCTCCTGTAAATATGTAGACTAATTTTGTTTAAAAAATTCTTACACAATTCTCTCTCTCTCTCTCTCTCTCTCTCTCTCTCTCTCTCTCTCTCTCTCTCTCTCTCTCTCTCTCTCTCTCTCTCTCTCTCTCTCTCTCTCTCTCTCTCTCTCTCTCTCTCTCTCTCTCACACACACACACACACTCGCATGTATGCACACGCCATACTGCTACATCTAATATACTTCCTAATTGTAGTTTATAAATCTGGAAATGTTCCTGGGCCACTGAAATCTGGTCAGTGACTCTCATTTGTGATCACATAGCTTCTTTTCTTTATTATTTTTTGCAATAAAAAATATTGAGCTATTATAAACACACCATAAAATTCACTACTTTAAAGTATACACTTCAGTGGTTTTTAGTATATTCATTATAGTATATTGTATAAGGTTGTGCTACCATCACCATTATCTAATTCTAGTAAATTTTCATCATGCAGCCCCCCCAGCCCCAATATCCATTAGCTATTACTCTTCATTCCCCACTTCCTTTAGCTCTTGTCAAATGTTAATCTCACTTTCTGTCTCTATAGCCTATTCAGGACATTTCATATAAATGAAATCATACAACATGTGGTCTTTTGTGCCTGGATTCTTTAACTTGGAGTAATTTTTTAAAGAATAATACATGGTAATGGGAAAATAAGAATAATTCATGTTGTAGACTGTATTAGTACATCATTCCTTTTATTGGCAATAACATTCTAATGTATGGAAACATATTTTGTCTATCAGTTTACGTATTTGTTACCTGTTCATCTGTTGAAGGGCATTTTTACTTTTTTGGCTATCCTATATAATAAAAGGCTACTATGCAAATAGACCGAACGGCAGAACAACCGAACCAGTCACTATGATGTGTGCTGACCACCAGGGGGCGCATGCGGAACATGGCGGACGTTGGCCACAGCGGGATGGTGGAGCAGGTGACAGGAGTGCCAGACCAAGGCGGGGAACTGATTGCTATCAACGGGGAGAGCCTCTGGTGGTTACTGAAAATTCTTTGCTCCCACATGCCACGGTCCCGCCCGGCGCTCGCACCCACTGCCAGCACTACAGCCATTGCTTGAACCTGCTGCTGATGGCCGGCACCGCCCCAATTGCTCAGCAACATCAGCAGGTGTGAGCGGAGGCTGCTGGCCCCGATCGCCCCTCAGGGTTTCTCCACCTACCCCTGCTCCTGAGGGGCGATCGGGGCAGTAGCCACCACTCGCACCCTGCTGACAGCACAGAGTGATTGGGGCCGGCACCAGCAGCGGGTGCAAGCAGGGCCAGCGCTGTCAGTGCGTGGGAGTGGTGGTGGTGGGAGCGAGGCTGCTGGCAGACAGGGGATCAGGAGCTGTGGTGGGAGGGGCCAGGCAGGGGCGCGGAGGATGGGCCGAGACCCACCCCTGTGCCCACCACAACCTTGTGGCCCACAGTTCCTTTTAAGGTGCACGAATTCGTGCACTGGGCCCCTAGCTATGAATAACACCGCTATGAACATTTATTTGTACGTAGGTTTTTGTGTGGGCATAGATTTTCAGTTCTCTTGTTTGTATATCTAGGAGTAGATTTTCTGGACCGTGTAGTAACTCTATGTTTAACTTTTTGATGAACTATCAAACTATTTTCCAAAACTGCTTAATTACTTTATTATTTGATCAGCAAGGTATAAGGTTTTCAATTTCTCCACATTTTTGCCAACATGTGTGATTGTTGCTGCTTTTGTTTATATTCGAGTGAGTGTGAAGTGATATCTCATTTTAGTTTTCATTTGCATTCCTTCATGATTAATGATATTGAAAAATCTTTACATTAGCTGATTTGTTAACTGTATATCTTTGAAAAAATGTGTATTGAAATCCTTTATTCACCTTTAAATCAGATTATTTGTCTTTATAATTGATGAGTGGTAAGAGTTCTTAATATATTATGGATACTAGACCCATATTATATATATAATTTGAAAACACTTTCTCCCATTCTGTAATGGTCTATTCACTTTCTCTATAATGTCCTTTGAAGCTTAAATATTTAAAATTTTCATTAAGTCTGATTTATTTATTTTTCTTGCTTGCTTTTGCATTTGATGCTATATCTAAGAAACCATTGCCTTATCCAAGATAATACTTATAAAATGTAGTTTTAAAAATCTATGTTTTATTCTAAGAGTTTTATAGTTATCTCTTATACTTATACTAGAGGCCCAGTGCATGAAATTTGTGCACAGAGGAGGGATACCCTCAGCCCAGCCTGCACCCTTTCCAATTGGGGACATCCCTCTCACAATCTGGGACCACTATTCCCTCAGCCCAGCCTGCAACCTTTCCAATTGGGGACCCCTTGGGCGATGTCCGACTGCCAGTTTAGGCCTATCCCTGTGGGATCGGGCCTAAACTGGCAGTCGGACATGACTCTGACTGCCAGCCTGATCACCCCTAACTGCACTCCCCTCTCGGCCTGGTTGCCCCCAACTGCCCTCCCCTGCTGGCCAATTTGGTTCTGATTGGTCGGTTTCTATGCCAGAATCCAAAGCTGCTCCTCCTAGGCAGCCATTGGCTCCTCACAGCACCCAGATTTGGATCTGATTTGTCGGTTTCTATGCCAGTAAGTGTCAGAAGCTCCACTCCTAGGCAGCCATTGGTTCTTCACAGCACCCATATTTGGTTCTGATTGGTCGGTTCCTATGCCAGTCAGCATCTCCAGGCCTATCTCTGGGCCTGATCAGAGAGGTGGGGCTGAACAGCAGCCCCCTGGAGGCTGGGAGAGAAAGAAAAGCCCGGCTCTGGCAAGCTCAGAAAGAAAGAGGGAGAGAAAGAAAGAGGCAAGTACTGATCAACAGCTGCCACTGAAGCTGCAGATCAGACCCTGCCTCTGTCTCTGGGTCTCAGCCCCCTGGGCAGTCAGCGCTGGGTCACCACAGCAACCCAGCACTGACTGAAGGACTTCCGGGTTGGCTAGCCTTCCATAGTTACAACCCTGGCCTTTTATATATTACTAGGATGTGGTCCATTTTGAGTTATTATTTGTATATATTGTGAGACAAGGGTCCACCTTCATTCTTTTGCATGTGGATATCCAGCATTATCTTTTGAAGACTTTTTTTTTCATTGAATTATATTGGCACTCTTGTCTAAAATGATTTCATAGGTCCCCTTTCATATCCTTTATCTCATTGTGTTGGTGTGCTTGAGAAACCATAACTAAAGAGCATAGGTCAGGTGGCTTAAACAACAGGCATGCATTTTCTCACAGTTCTGGAAGCTAGAGGTCCAGGATCAATGTCCAGCAGGGTAGGTTTTTAGTGAGAACATTCCTTCACTTTCAGAAAGCTGCCTTCTCACTGTTTTCTTAAATGACACGGAGAGAAAGCTCATTCTCCTGTCTTTTCTTATAAGGAAGGGCATTAATCCTACTGGACTAAGGCCCCACCATTATAACCTCAATTAACCTTAATTACCTCCATAAAGGAACTATGACTAAAAACAGTCACATTGAGGATTAGAACTTCAACATATGAATTTTGGAAGAACAGAAACATTCAATCCATAACAGTCATCAATATTCTTTTTTAGTCTGTGCTCCAACAAATTGAAAACTCCTTGTTTTATTCCCTACAGTGCCCCAATAACCAGTAAACTGCCAGGTATATAGCAGGCATTGAGTAAATATTTGTTGAATTAATGAATAAACAACTCTAACATAAAATTATAGTGGAGAAAATTGATGAGCTAAACATAACTAAAACACGTTTATGTCATGTTTTGATAATTCTCTTTTCTCTATTATAGGTACAAGACAGATTAAAGAATACCTTAATCAGCTGAGAATATTGCACAGTTCGTGGTCACAGAAGATAATCAGTAAAGAGAAAGTCACAATGCTTACTCCTCCACCCATTTAGCTTCCTTTAAATCATTTCAGTTTTCATAGAATCCATATAAAGTTTTTTTTTTAACTTTGAATTAAATCTCTCTGAGCCTCTGGGTATTATCAAACTTATAGGATGCAGCAAAAACAGTTCCAAGAGGGAAGTTCATAGTAATAAATGTCTGCATTAAGAAGCAAGAAAGATTATAACTGAACAGCCTAACTCTACAACTTCATGGACAATGACAATAAAAAGAATAAAATAAGCCCAAAGTTAGCAGAAGGAAGGAAATAATAAATATTGGGGCAGATATAAATGAAATAGAGAACACGAAGACAATAGAAAAGATTAACCAAGAAAGGATATACTATGATTATGATTAAGTATATGCCAAGACACTGGACAACTTATATAATAAATGGAAATATTCTTATAAAAGTACAAACTACCAAGACTAAATTAGAAATAAATAGAAAGTTTGAATAGATAAATTACTACTAAGAGATTGATTAGAAAACAAAAATCTCTAATGAAGAAAAGCCCAAAATTGCCCAGCAGGGTGTGGCTCAGCAGTTGAGCATCAACCCAGGAACCAAGAGGTCACTGGTTGGATTCCCAGTCAGGGCATATGCCTAGGGTGTGGCCTCAATCCCCAGTGTGGGGTATGCACGAGGTAGCCAATTGATGATTCTCTCTCATTATTGGTGTTTCTATTTCTCTCTCCCTCTCCCTTCCTCTCTGAAATCAATAAAAGTATATTTTTTAAAAGAAAAGCCCAGGACCAGATGGCTATGCTGGTGAATTTTATACATACTTAAAGATGAACTAACATTAATCTTTCAAAAAATCTGCCAAAAAACAGAAGAGTAGGCACCACTCCCAAACTCATATGTGATGCCAGCATTGCCTTTGTCCCCAAACCAGAAAAGGGTATTACTAGAAAGAAAACTACAGACCAATATCCTTCATGAATATAGATGCAAAAAATCTAAATTTAAATACAACACACCAAATTTAGCAGAACACTAAAAATATTCACCATGATCAAGTGGGATTTATACCTGGAGTGCAAGAATGGTTCAACATACAACAATCAATGTGATACATCACATAAATAGAATAAAAGAAAAAAATGTATATGATTATACAGGGTGGGGCAAAAGTAGGTGTGCAATTGTTCATATGGAAAGTAACAATAATTAATAAATAATAAGAATGAACTTTGTGTTTTGCATATTCACAACTATAAACCTACTTTTGCCTCACCCTGTATTGATAGATGCAGAGAAAGTCTTGGACAAAATTCAACATCCATTCATGATAATAGTTCCTAACAAACTGGGTATGCAACAAACATACCTGAACATAATAAAGAACATAGATGTTAAGACCACAGCTAACATCACACTCAGTGTTGAAAGGCTGAAAGCTTTTCCCCTAAGATGAGGAAAAAGACAAGGGTGATCACCTACTATTCAACATACTATTGAAAATCTTTTCCAGAGCAATCAGGCAAATAAAAAAATAATAATAATGGCAGCGGAATTAGAAATGGAGAAATAAAACTGTATTTGCAGATGACATGATTTTATATATAGAAAATTCTAAAGACTTAACAAAACAGATATTAGATCTAATGAAAATATTTAGTAAAATAGCATGATACAAAATTAACATACAAAACTCAGTAGTGTTCCTATACAATAACAACAAATTTCCTGAGAAAGAAATCAGAAAACAATCCCATTTACAATAGCATCAAAAACAAGAAAATACTTGGGAATAAATTTAACCAAGGAGGTAAAAGTGCTCTATTCTGAAAAGCACAAGACAGTGATGACATAAATTGAAGAAAACAAATAAATAAAAATTCCCCATACTCATGGATTAGAAATATTAATATTGTTAAAATGTCTATACTACCCAAAGCAATCTACAGATTCAATAGAAGATTACAATGGCATTTTTTCAGAAGTAGAAAAAAATCTTAAAATTTATATGGAACCACAAATGACCCCGAATAGCCAAAGTAATCTTGGGAAAGAAGAATTCAAGCAATACTACCAGGCTATAGTTATCAAAACTGTGGTACTGGCATAAAACAACAACAACAAAAACACAGACAAATAGATCAATGGATCAGAATCTAGAGCGCAGAAATAAACCCAAGCATATATGGTCAACTAACATTTGACAATGGAGCCAAGAATACTCAATGGAGAAAAAGAGAGTCTCCTCAATTAATGATGCTGTGAAAATTGGATACTCACATGTATAAGAATGCATCTACACCCTTATCTTATACAACTCATGAAAATTAACTTAACATGGATTAAAGGTTTAAATATAAGGACTGAAACCATGAAACTCTTAGAAGAAAACATAGGGGAAAAAACTCCTTGACATGGATCTTGGTAATTATATTTTGGATATGGTGCCTAAAGCACAACCAACAAAATAAACTGAACACTAATTCATATTGCACCCATTCAGCAACAAATCCAAGAATAGCTATCTCTGAGATGCCCTTTCCCAGATATTCACTTGACTGATTGTATCTTCCTTGACCATCCTAAAAAATAGTATCTGAATCAGCTCCCCATATTCTGTTTGTCATTACCAGATACTTTATGATGCTTATTTGCTTATCTTTTTAGTATCTATTTCACCTTAAGAACATAAGCTTCACATGAGTAGGGCTTGTTTAGTTGTTTATAGCCATGTAGCCGGTGCCTTGAATTACATGTGACATATTGCACGTGATCATAAATATGCTGGAATAAATGGTTTAATGTTATGTCATATCACACTGTGTGTTTCCCATTTATGCTTGTCCTAAAATATATTTTGTAATATTCTTTAACATTGCTAAGTTATTTTCTGTTTAGGAAAATTCAACATTTTTCTATCTTTATTTTAAAATATTTTGACATTTCAAATAATCATCTCTGCACATAATAAACATCTCTGTACATGAATGTTATTGCTTAATTTTGATGGTATCCTTAAGATAAAGTCCTAGAATTAAGTATCTTGTTCAAATGGTTAACATAATATGACTTCTTAAATATTTTGACACAGCAGTAGATTCATTGGCAATTGCTACTTCAGTACCATGCTGTTAATAAGAACCCAAGAGATATTTGTTTACTTAAATGTGTAGGTTTTTGAGCAAAGGAATAGGATGAGATGTAGAAGGAGCTCAGAGAAGTGAAGTATTTAGGGCACTCTGGAGTAATCATTTGTATATAAATATTAAAAACCATGAACTTGATCAGAGATTGATTACACAATAAGTATGTGTGGGTAGAGGGCAATAGATTGTACAATTGTGGATGAATGGTCAAACAGCAAGTAGAAAATAAGGTTTTAAAGTAGGTTTGTTGATAGCCTTGGGCATTTATACAAAAGCTAATGACTGCCTAAATAGACAACAGAATAAAATGCACAATAAACAAAAATGGTATCTTACATTAGATTATAAGACTATGAAGATTAACCTAAAGGGGTTTCTCCTGGTTGTGTTATTTACCAACTATGTGTAAACTAAACTGCTGTGTAATGGCATATTATTTAGTGTAAGAAAATTAAAAACTAAAATGTTTTTGTGAAACATTCTTCAACTCATAGAGTA
Organism: Myotis brandtii; assembly: GCF_000412655.1. Taxonomy (NCBI): domain Eukaryota; kingdom Metazoa; phylum Chordata; class Mammalia; order Chiroptera; family Vespertilionidae; genus Myotis; species Myotis brandtii. The sequence goes on from NW_005367989.1 coordinate 4,036,545, forward strand.
TTTAATTCTCCCACCTTATATCACGAATAGGTACAAATCAAGCATTTAAAAATTTCCTGTTTTTCAGACTATTTCCTCTATTTTTCAGACTATCAGAGTACCCTCCAACTCATGCATGCTTATAAATCAATCAACACTGCACTGTCTGCTTATTAAACACATTGTAAGTGCAAAATACTGCACTAGATGTTATCTTAGCTAGAATAAGATAAGTCATTGTTGCTGTCCTTAGAAGATTTTAATTTCTGGGAAGAAATATAAGTACAGAAAGTAACAAAATAAGGGTTAAATAAATGTTCAAGGGAAGAAGAAGCAGTTAAGTAAACAGTACTAACATCCCTAACAACAGAGACAGAAATATGACCCGGATTTAAAAGTGAGAAGGATAGCTTAATTTAAAATTCCGGGGAAGAGTCTATGGAGAAGATAGGATAAGCAGGATTTAGGTAAAGTCAGTGGAAGGAGATGGCATTACATCAGGACAAACAGCATGACTTAAAAATATATATAGTATAAAAAGTAAAGAAAGGAAGTGAGGAAAAACAATGGAAAATAAAACAGTTTGGCTGAAGTGAGGGGTAAATGTAGGAAATCAAAGGCAGACAATGTTGAAAGACAATATAGATAAACATAGAGTATGAGGCTAAAACATTTAATAGAAGATTTTTAAAAAGTGACTAACTTCTAAAGTGGTTTGTCTAATCACTATGCATGTGACATTTTAACAGTGATCCACATGCTTTCATCAAGAATTATAAAGACAGGGGTTGTTCCATGAATGCAGTTAATTGACACTACTAAATGATTTCTTTCACCTTAAACCAGAAGGTTCATAAAATGGTTAGGCATTTAGTTCACAGTTAGGAGGGGAGACTGATAAGCACTGGGACAGACCCAGCATAAATTAATGGACTAACATTTCATAAACTCAGAGGTCGTGAGTCTTAATCCTACTCTTACAGTTAATACAGCATGTGGCCTCTCTGCATTAATTTCTCTGGTTATAAAATAGCTGTTTCCCACAACTCTCAAGGGGATCCTACAAAATCAATTGGATAATGACAGATAAGTACTTGGAGCTTCTCAGAGAGAAAACTAAATCTTATAATTGCCATATTCAACCACCTTTCTTTTATTTTATAGAGTGAACCAGAGCACACATAAGAGATGGATTAATCTTATCTACCTTCAATTTTTTTCTTGGTAAATTGCACACACACAAAAAGGAATTATTACAGAAATGCAGCATAGAAAATTTTTGTTCATAAATAATAGACACATGATATAACTAGCATTGAAATCACTTCTATGATATATTTAAGAATAGAGGCATAAATCTTTATAATTAAAATATATAACATACCTGAAGTATGCTTTTGTGTATAATCTACCTTTAGAATGCTCCATGCATGTCCCTTTGCTATTTTTAAGAATAAATAATGAACTCTCATTGATTCACTTACATTTTTGGTTCAGATTCTACCTTTCTTTATGACACAGATTTTTAAAAAAATGTCTGGCTAAGTTTAAATGAGCTATCCTTGGACATAGTACAGTCCTCCATGTAACACTAACGGGTTTATTGTATCTGATAAGGTTATTTTGGGCACATGCTATGGAAAGTAATGGACCTCGGCCTTCTCAAGTGCAAAGGAGATTTATTATAAGGCTGCATGGTACTCAAAAAGCAATGAAAGGGCAGAGTAGCAGAGCCCCTGCAAGGGCAGGTACCAGAACAGCTCCAGGGATGAGGAATTCCTAGATGTTATAACCAAAGTATTGCCCCCTCTCTGCTGAGATTCCAGTCTGTATCTCTCCGATTATGATTAGGCAAAGGGTGGATCTGATCAGCCCACCTTGAATATAGCCCATAATGGTTTGGCTTAGTCATGTGCAAAAAGGGTAAGTTCAGGTTTGCCGCGACTGTATCCAGAGCAGGAAAATGTGCTGGCTACCTAAGACCCACCACGCTTGTTGACTATTAGAGTTCTCATGATTAAAGACATTTTTGAATCTTCTATATAAACTCTTCTCTAGGATATGCTAAAGGCAATTTGAATAAAACATATTTATTAACAGTAATGTTGTTAGAAGCATAATAAAGGGCATCTCCTGAGAATTAAGGCAAATAATTTGTTAGGAGTTAAACCCATCTATACAAAGTCACTTAAAATTTTGAATGGGCCCTGGCCAGGTGCCTCAGTTTGTTAGAGCATCATCCCATAGACACACACACACACACACAATGTTGCAGGTTTAATTCCCGGCCAAGGCACTAACCTAAGTTGCCTGTTTGATCTCTGGTAGGGGAGTGTATGGCAAGCAACCAATTCTATCTCTCTCTCTCTCTCTCCCCCGCCCCCCCTTACTCTATCTCTCAAATTAATAATAACATATACTCAGGTGAGGATTTTAAAAAAGTGAATAGTTGCTCTTAAAAAGGATTTAAAAAGTGGAATATTATCATATATATCCTATATAATAAAAGCCTAATATGCTAAGTGTCCAGTCTACTGTTCAACTAAAGTGTAATATGCTAATGATATGCTAAGGCTGCTCAACCACTTACTATGATGTGTACTGACCACCAGGGGGAAGATGCTCCAACCAGTAGGTTAGCTTGCTGCTGGGGTCCAGTCAATTGGGATTGAGCAAGATGAGTTGGTGTTGGGGTCCAGCCCCAGCAGGTCCAGGGGTTCCCAAAGGTGTGGACGGAGTCGGTGAAGAATGAAGGACACGGAGGCAGAGTTCAGTTGATCAGCATAGCGAGGTTCTTTTTTTCTTTTCTTTTTTTCTTAGTTAAGGGGTTTTATTCCCTTCCTTAGTCCTGTTAATCCCTAACTCAAGGGAAAAATCCCCACCTGGGGAAACAACCTCTCTCGGAGAGGTGACCTTAGTTAAAACACATAGCGCTAAGAAGGGGAGCAAACATATTAAGAACAGTATGCCATATATGCCAGGTCCCTTGAAACATATGCTGTGCAGATGTTTCTTCCCTGCAGCGACTGTGTCAAGCAGCAAGGATGGACCGGCTTCCAGCAAGTCGGACATGCTCTGGAGCCCTCCTGCTGTCCCTCCCGGACCCAATCGTGCACCGGTGGGGCCCCTCAGCCTGGTTTGCACCCTCTTGCAATCTGGGAACCCTCAGGGGATGTCAGAGAGGCAGCTTTGGCCCAATCCCGCAGGCCACTCCCCTTGGGAGGGCGCCAGGAGCAGGGCTCATGGCTGGCGAGTGCTGCTGCAGTGGCGTGAGCCTCTCCTGATCAGGATGGATTGGGTGCATGCACACGGCAGGCGCAGTAGGGCCAGGATGAGCGGGAGCAGCAGGTAGGAGCTGCAGGAGGCGTTGGACTGCAGGTTTCCGCCCGATCCTTGCACGCCACCCTGAGGGACCCCACCTATGAACAAATTTGTGCAACAGACCTTTAGTCTATGTATATATGTATATAATCCTATCTAATAAAAGAGAAACATGGTAATTAGCCGTACCTCCGCTACCCTTCCCATTGGCTAATCAGGGTGATATGCAAATTAACTGCCAGCCAAGATGGCGGCCGGCAGCCAGGCAGCTTGAAGCGAACAGGA